>NC_064859.1:79074811-79314811 GCF_024139225.1 Suncus etruscus
AAAAAAATGTAATTCAGTAGTTAAGTAGTAGATACAAGTTACAGGAAGACATTTTCTTAAACTAAAATACCCTGTGGCTGGGGCGGTGCGGTGGCGCTAGAGATAAGTTGTCTGCCTTACCAGCTCTGGCCTAGAAGGGAGAGCAGTTCGATCTCCCGCAGCCAGGAGCGACTTCTGAGGACATAGCCAGGAGTAACTCCTGAGCGTCACCGTGAGAGGCCCAAAAACAAACAAACAAAAATACCCTGTGGCATTTGTTCTTTGATTATTAGTGTTACTCATGGCTTAGCAGTATGGGACACTAGATCTTTAATTCTATAAATGCACACATTAGGTCTACACTATATTTTTCTATATCTAATCAACAAAAGATGATAGTAGTTATATAATTTTGAAGGCTTTTAACATTACAAATATTTATAGAACATTTATATAGATGATCGATTCAGCAGAAAAATTGCAAAGATTCCTTAGAGTTGCGTCACTGGAATTTGAGTTATATTGTCATTTATTATTTAGATCTACGAAGTCTCTAAGTATTTAAATTTGAAACTCAAGTTCTCCATCCTTAAAAAGTCAATGATAAAATATCATTAAAGTTTGGAGTTTTATAAACATTAAATCATTTATTGAAAATGAATATAAACTCTAAGAATATATGAAAAACTAGCTCTTACTGAAAAGATACCTTGATTGCTAATCATTATTAGAAATGCTCCATTTATTGAGCAATTTGTGATAAAATCAATTTTCCAATTCTATTTGTTTATTTTTTGTATGTGTGATGCTCAGGAGTTAATCCTGGCTCTGCACTCAGAAATCGCTCCTGGCTTGGGGGGACCATATGGGATGCCAGGATTGAACCACAGTCCATCATAGGTCAGGCATGTGCAAGGCAAATGCCCTACCGCTGTGCCACCACTCTGGCCCCAAAATGTACTTCCTTTTCTTTTTCTGTTTTATGTTGTTTTTTGAGCCACACCTAGTGGTCCTCAGGGATCACTCAGCTCTGCACTCAGAAATCACTCTTGGCAGGCTTGGGGGATCTTATGGGATGCCAGGAATCAAACCTGGGTCTGTCCTAGTCAGCCACTTGTTAGGCAAACACCCTACCACTGTGTTATCACTCCATATCTATTTATTTTTCATTTAATTATAGGATATCTGTTTTCTTAAAATTTTTGAATGATGAAAATGTACAACAAAAGATACACCACAAGGTAGCAACAAAGGTCCCAAGGCAATGCAACAACAAAAAAATTAGCCATGCATTTTATTTATTGTTGGAGTGAGGGTTGAGAGGTAGGGACTTTGGCTCCTTGGAAGAAGGGAGAAAGAGATACGTATACTGGTTATTGGTGTGGTGTTGAAATTTTGTGCATGAGAAATCATAATGCAAATCCTAAAATCTCAATTAAATTAATCTTACAAAAACATTAGAAATTAATAAAAAGAATATTCACATACCTGTGCCAACTAAGTTATATTGTTAACTATTTATATTTTTCATTAGGCTTTTAATATTTATTATTTAGTATTAGTGAAAGTATGTTGCAGATATTCTACTTTATTTCTGAGTATAAAGAAATTTTTCTTATAAAACAAAAATACAATTACTTAAACCTGAAATCTAAGTAACAGCAACCTATTACTAACAGATTAATAGATTGTTTCTATTCAAACATTTATAGTTATAATCTAACAAATTATCACAAATGACCTTTTTTGGGTTCTCCATTGTTTCTTTACTTTAACCTAGGATATTTCTCCTTGTTAATATTTTTTCTTTTGTTTTCATCTTTCATGTGCCATAATGCAGGAAAAAATCTTCACTTCTTGTAGTTTTTCTTGGACTAAAGAAAAACAGATTGGTATAGGCAGATTACTGGGAGAAAAGAATAATCTTATGACAGTACAAATTCCATTGTGTAGGTGACAAACAAGCAGTTTATATCCTGTGCTAATGAATGATATAGTTCAATGCATTAAAAATAAAGGAGGGATTCTTACTGAAAAAGTCATCAGAATAATATGATTTCACATGACTTTTCTCCTTAACATAGCTTTTTTATTTAAAAAAAAATTTCTGTAGATGTCTTTAAACTAGGTAAATATTCTTTACGGTGATGGTAATCATTTCTCTTGAGAATCACAGGTTCACCTTAGTTTTTATCCAAAAAGCAGAAGTACTGGGAGAAATTTACTCTGAATATCTAAGTTTGGGTCTGGTTTTTTGTTTAGTTTTTTGTTTGGCCACATTTAGTGGTGCTCAAAAGTTATACATTCAGGATCAACTCCTTTTAGACTTGTGGGAGCAAATGGGACAGTGGGGATTGAACCTTGCTCAGCAGAATAGAAGGGAAATGCCCTGTTCACTGTACAATTGCTCTAATATTCTACTCTGGATATTAGAAAAGAGCCTGTTTGACATTTTTTTAAAGATATTTATTGTTGGTATCTCACAATATCTTTTTTTGTTTTGTTTTGTTTTTGGGCCACACCCGTTTGACGCTCAGGGGTTACTCCTGGTTATGCGCTCAGAAATCACCCCTGGCTTGGGGGGACCATATGGGACACCGGGGGATCGAACCGCGGTCCTTCCTTGGCTAGTGCTTGCAAGGCAGACACCTTAGCTCTAGCGCCACCTTCCTGGGCCCTCACAATATCTTGGTGCTTCATTATATTTATATTTTAAATTCCTTCAGCAAGGATGCTTCCTAAATGATGTTACATGCTTTTCAGGGGATTTCAATTGAAAAAATATAACCCCAACTTATTCTTTATTAGTAATATGAAATTTTACCCCTCACTTTATAACAGTATTGGTTAAATCTATCCATTATAAAAGTATTTTATTTTCCTTTATAATTTGGAAAGATTGTAATGCTTTTCTGTTCTCCAGTATGTGTTTGCTAATGTAAGCTATTTACTTGTTTATTTTTTTATTTTAACATGTACTCACACATATAAATTAATAACATACTTGATAACTGAGAAGTTCAAAGAATGGGAAGTTAAATAAATGATAAAATGATTTTGGGTAAGATTTGTAAATACGAATAGCATGACAATTATTTGATAAGTACATGCAGAGAGTGCACAGAGGCCAGACTAAAATTTGATGACATTCATCTTTGTATAGGCAGACACAAGGAGAAACACAAAAGCCAGCTCTTCATTTTCATTTGCTACATCTTTATTTTGTCATTATTGTATTTAAAAACGCTGTCAGATTATTCTGAGGATAGAACCAGGGCTAATCCCTTCTTCTCAGGGATCACTCCTAATGGAGCTGCGGGACATATGATGCTTGTGAAGATCAAACTTAAGCCTGATACATTCAAAGCATATACTACTCCATTCTTTACATTTTAAAAAATGGTTACCATATAAACAACTTGTCTTCCGAAATGATCAAATACTTTAAGTAATTCTTTAAAGTTTTGCAATCACTTTAGGTAACTCAGAATGACCACCTAAAAAAGAACAATTGAAAAGTATGCAAATGAATCTATAGGTAATGCTAAAAGGTAGCAAGCTACTGCAAATGTTTTTGAAATTTCTCTCAGTTAAATGTCTATGGATTTATTATGTTCAAAAGCTTTGCTCCTAAGCATTCATGTAGGCTGACTTTTCCATTTCAAGGGATTTCCATACAGTTCCCTGCAATTTATCATGTGAAAAGAATTAACAAGAAAGAAAATGGAAGTATATTCACACTTGCCAAAACATTTCCCTTCAGATGGGAAAAATGCTACTGAATGACAAATATAAGAATGATGATTTTGGTGCTTCAAAAACAGAAAAAAAATATTACTCAAGTTCCAAGCTAGTCAAATTTGCCTTCCCATTTCTACATAATGTCAACAAATACCAATACATAGTAGAAATTTTCTAAAATTCAACTCATTATGAAGCAAATTTAGTCACACTCAGAGTTCTAATGTTCCTTCTCCTCTGCAAAACATTATTTCATGTCTCTGATATCACATTTTAATTCAAATAAATTATAATTTTCTGATTTTTTCAAAGCAAAAAAAATCCAAAATAAACTTTTATTGAACATGACTTTATAAGTTTTTAGAAGCTTATAATACTGAATAAGTTGACACATCAAAAATCTTCAAAAAAAAATCTTCAATGTGTTTGTAACCAAATTATTTTCTGCTATTTATTTCTGTAGTACTTTGTTGTACCAATCCTGTTTTGTGGCTTTAATCTTTAAATATCTATTCCAAATGAGCCAGAAATATCTTTAAATCTCCAAAATCAGATACCTGTCATTTAATAGCTCAAATAGAAATTGTCTACATAGTCCAGTTCTAGCTCAATCTCCTGCCCTTGCCAAATCTGGCAACCAAATCCCTCTTATTGTGATGAAAACTTAGGAAATGAATAAAGAGAATCATAGGTGGAATGAATAGAAGATACCCTTATGCTATAGTACATTGGGAATGTTCAATAGTGAATTCTAAATAAAAGAAAAAAATGTAGTTCTAGGAGTACACTTGAAGAGGGTTATGTCAGGATCTAGCAATTTAGAAAGGAACCAAAAAGATCCAGCAGAAATGCATAATAAGCAAAACACCTCTATCTGCTATTTATTGCACCATAAGCAGTCACAGAGCCAAAAGATTACAGCTTTTTGTACAGAACAATTACTATTCATCTCTCCTGCAACAGAATATGACAATGGAACAGATAACCTGGACAGGAATCAAGAATAATCTCAACACTATCTTAAACTTGCAAGATCTAGAACAAATCCAGATTAAAAAATACTGCGATAATTACTATTAATCAGCTTTGATAAATGGGGAATACATTTTAAATTAAAGTTGTATTTCTGTGATTCTTACCTATGTAATCATTTTCTCATGAGTATCTTTCTAAATTATTGTTTCAAAACATGCATGTCCTTTCAACCATGTAAATTTAATTTTCTCAGCTAGCATATTCTTATTAAAGACCTCCTTATTTATTCAATTCATTTTTGAATATACAAATAATATCACAATGATTATAAAGCCTATTAAAGAGAAAGAGAACAAAAGTCAATCTCAGAAAAATTCACAAGCCCTACTTTTAATTTTTTCTAGTTGTCCTAGTAAATCTTCCTATAAGATTAATTCCCATAATTAAAAAGAAGAGATACAAGTCAAGTGTATATATATTATAATTTATATGGTTCATATGGTTATTGTTATATATGTGTGTGTATAACAATAACCATATGAATATATGTATAACAATTACCATATGAACTGAACCTAAGCATCAAAATTGAACAAGTAACTAGGAAAGCAATAACTTACAGTAAATTTAATAATTCAAGCTATTTTAAACATAAGACTGGAAACAAGAAATGGACTATTTCTTGTATTAAGATTTAAATTTTTAAAAATCTGCAATGCTTTAAATTTCAAAAATAATGGGGGAAGGGATTAAAAGCAAACAAGTCAATCTTTGGCTGAGTTTCTGCTTCGTATTTATGCACCCATCTGCCATAGCCTAAGGTTAAAAAGCACTCATTTTAATCAAAAACACCAAATCCATCACAAGTTAGCCTAAGATAAATCACTCCCTAGAGCCAAAGTAGCATAAACGCAGGTGGCAGGAAAAAAAAATAGGGAAAAAAGAGAAAATATAGCTTTGTGTTTTACCTGGAAACTTTGCAAATTTAATAAAGGTCAAATTTGAAATCAGCATTCTCCAAATAAACTTTTTCAAATACTTGAAGAAGGAAACAATTAAATTTGTTATTCTCAAGCAGAACTTCAAATTCATGAAACTGACATAAAATTGCAAAGCCATGTAATTTACAAATAGCATTTAAATTTTGTAAGGAAGTAAAAGTAAACTCACTAAAATTTCTTTCCCTCAGCCTAACAATTTTTGTCAGTTTCTGAAATAGACCCACAGATAATGTAAACATTTTGACAGAAAATTGGTGATGGTGAGTATGGCATAAAACTATCTGAGGACAAATGTACTGTGACTGGGAACATAAGATACAATTTTCTTTGCATAGAGGCAAAATGAAATGATGACAGAGTTCACAAAACCTATTCTCCTCTTGAAATTACATTCGGACGTGGTTTTTTTTCCCCCATTGGGCACCTTTCAAAAAGAAAAACTCTATATTCCATTGACATTGCCTTGCAAGGAATCACCGTTTCCAGAATTTGCTTTTCCTATTTTTAATAACCTTTCTACTTATAAGAGTATTTAAAAGACATCCCAGTTTTCCTGTGCTTTATTAAAACTCTTGCTAGAGGAGTAAAACCCAAGAAACTTAAACTATACATCTTGCCGGTCTTTCTTGATGCTCTTCTAAGTGCAGTCTCCTTTTCTTTCTTTTTTTTTTTTTGTTTTTTTTTTTTTGTTTGTTTTTGGGCCACACCCGGCAGTGCTCAGGGGTCACTCCTGGCTGTCTGCTCAGAAATAGCTAATGGCAGGCACAGGGGACCATATGGGACACCGGGATTCGAACCAACCACCTTTGGTTCTGGATCGGCTGCTTACAAGGCAAATACCGCTGTGCTATCTCTCCGAGCCCTCTCCTTCTTTTCTTCCAGAAAAATATTTTCAATGGGATAACCACAAGCATAATGTTAGTGGTGCAGAGATAAAATTTAAAGTTAAAATTCAATCCATCTAACCACTTGGTTCCCGAGTCCTGTTTCACATGTACTTACGTGATACTGTCCTCTAGAGGTGCTCTTTAGAAATTCTTTAGAAATGCAAGAAAAAATGACCTCCCATTTTTTTAACAGTATATCTTGTTTAATTTCTGGTGTACCCTTCCTGAAGCCATCTCTAGCGTCCTCAATCTAAATATTTCTAAATTCACATATGGAATATTTTCCAATTGTTAATTTTGTTAGCTCTCTTGCACATTTGCTTCCTAGAAATAGCTTGTCTTCTTATAAAAATTTAAAATATGTATAAAAATCTTAAATAACATCTGATTTATATTCAATTAATTTATAAGCTTCATATCTGTGCTTTATGAAATAAAATTTATTTAAAAACATGGTCATTTCTGAACTGATTTCTCACTCTCTTCCAGATCCTCTGACACATAGAAGGCTCAGAATAGAACACTCAGCATGGGATAAGTTAGCAGTGATTCTTTAAGGATTAAAAATGGATTCATAGCCAATACGCCCAATTTAGCAAAATATATGCAATTAAAATTATAATTTTTTTCAAAAGACAAAATATTTAACATGCATTATAAAACTGTACAGCAAGAATTATTCTTAAGATAAAAGTCAAATTTAAATTTATGTTGAATGGTATTTATTTGAATTAGTCAGAAAATTTGATGAATATAACAATAAGGAAATAGCCCTAGAATATCACAAAATGTACAGTTTGAGGTCTTTGTATCATTACTTGAATATTAATTTCAAACAAATAAAATTGGAACATACATGCTGGGAAAAGAATGAGTCATGTGTTTTTATCACTGAGTGATATACTGGCATTTTTTTCATCTTGATGTTAAAATGTGTGGCATATGGTAGTGATGCATTCTTACTGAGGTCCTTAGAATACCTTTGCTTATGATAACAGCCAAAATTAAGAAACAGTTTACTGGGCATTATTGTGAACTTTTTGATTTTCAACATTACTTGGAAAAATTAACCAAGGATATTAAAAAAAATAAAGAATTTCAATAGCTATAACTCTTATAGGCAACAAGGTTAAGTCAAGGTCATTTGTGATTGCAGACCTGAAAATTTTAGCAAGGAGCCAGAGAGTAATGTCTGGATATATACATTGCAATAAGATGTCAGCCAAATGACAAGTGAGCATAAAAAAAAATCATGTTTTAAACCCCTGATTTTTTATTCAAAACTATTTCTAATTTATGAAGTGCATGAATATTTAATAATGTTCCATGCACAAGATTAATTATTAGTTAAATTATTTCCAAATGCCACCTCTAAAAAGCCAATCTAATGAAAAAATTTATAATCAAGCATTCAGAATGTCCTAAAATTACATATCTTTGAGGTGTAATCTTATTTCTCTAAAATATTTTTCTTCATCTTGCAATTATGGAAACATATGTCCAAGTGGCTATTGTGGTGACACCAATATGGGACCAGAATCATTCTTTCATCATAAGATGATCATTGAATTTCTCTTATAAAGAATGAGCTCCAATTTGACTCCAGAATTTCCTGAATATGTCATTTAATGAAAATAACTTAATATCTCATTGTAAAAGATTGGACCGCACGCTGCTATTCTCTTGAGTTACTTCTGACTCTGTATTCAGGGATCACACCTGACAGGGCTCAGGGAACCAAGGTAATTCTTGGCATCATCTAATGTTCTAGCTCACACAAGGCAACAAGATTACCTCCTTTTCTATCTATTTACAGATCAATTTTATTTTTATTCAGTTATTTTTATTTAGTTTATTTAGTGTAAATAAATTTTATTTAGTTTATTTAGTGTAAATATGGGCCCGGAGAGATAGCACAGCAGCGTTTGCCTTGCAAGCAGCCGATCCAGGACCAAAGGTGGTTGGTTCGAATCCCGGTGTCCCATATGGTCCCCCGGGCCTGCCAGGAGCTATTTCTGAGCAGACAGCCAGGAGTAACCCCTGAGCACCGCCGGGTGTGGGCCAAAAACCAAACAAAAAAAGAGTGTAAATGTATACAGGTATATATTGGGGCTACAATATTACCACAGCATATGTATCATGAAGGAATAATATTCCTTTACCTAGACCACAGACCCTTTCATCTTATACTTCTCCATTTGGTAAACTCAATCATGTTGTCAAAGTCTAATTGTTTGTTTTCAATGAACTTTGAATATTTCCTTTGCTTGTTTCTTTATATATCACTTATGAATGATTATCATTATAACTCTTTTTTCTTCCAACTTAGTTTCACTTTAATGTGACACTCCCCATTTCTATTGCTGTAGCAGAAGGCAAGAATCCATCTTATATTCCATCATGTATGTGTACTTTTCCAGATATTACTTATTGTAAATAATATTTTAATTAACATATTATGCATGCATCCTTTTAATTGTTTGGTTGTTTGATGGATAAGTACCTTGTAATATAGATTATATAATAGTTTTAATATCTATGTTATCTTCCAAAAGGTAGTAATTAGGATTTTTTCTGGTGTTTTAATCTGGAGATAAAGTTATGGATTTTTTGGTTATAAATTCCTAATTTTAATCTTCATAATAAGCAGCTTCATATATTCAAAATTTCCAATTTTTGTCAGAATTTCATTACTTTCTCTTTGATCTGTAAATATCATTGTGTATTCCACTTAACATTAATGAGTCCAGTTTGATAATCGAGGTAATTTCTTTAATTATAGTTTCAAAGTTCCCAATATCATATTAAGTAACACACATCGAATCAAGAATTAAATCTGACTATCATTTGAATATATTATTTAGCCTACCACAACCATTAATGCACACCTTCATTTAATTAGGTTATTATATTTTTAATTGATGCACTCTAGTAGGTATCAATTTTAGGCTAAAATTCAAATTAGTAGCTAGGAAGCAGAAAATGCTTATCAGTTCCTAGCAGGAATATAAAATGCTCTCAAAATCTAGTTTAACATATTTCTATTTTTTTCACTATTTGCATACCTGGTTCTTGTATGAAATTATTTAAGATTTATGTTGTATTTTTAGATCTTTAATATTGTAGAATAACTATTAAATCTGAAATATACCTATATTCAAGTGCTTGAAGTTTAAGAAAATTACCACCTATGTGGCAAAAGAAATTGTGTAAACAGGTCATTGTGATGACTTATTTGAAATTATCAAAAT
Source organism: Suncus etruscus (assembly GCF_024139225.1). NCBI lineage: Eukaryota > Metazoa > Chordata > Mammalia > Eulipotyphla > Soricidae > Suncus > Suncus etruscus. The sequence goes on from NC_064859.1 coordinate 79,084,646, forward strand.
GAACCCTAAAATCACCATAATGGATCTTTAGTTAGTATGAGAGGAAAATGAACACAAAAAGAAAAAATACGGAACAAAACCAGATATTTGTGTCCTCCTGGAGGACATATTCACAAACCAAGAAATATCAAACTCCAACCTCGAAGGAACAACCAGAAACAAATTTTCTTTGGAGCCTCCCAAAATGCCACCATGACACTGTTACAGCTTTGATTTTGTTATGTAAAACTTATCTGGAGCAGTTTTGTGTTGAAACACTAAGTTTGTGATAATTTATCACATCAGTATTAGAAAACTATTCAGCTTAGTGTCCAGTAAATACTAGAAATTCAATAAATGTTAGGCAAATATCAAAAGGAAGAGACTAAAAAAAGACAAAGGGAGTCAGAGAGTTCAGGGTCAAAGGAAGTAATGAAAAAAGAATAAAAATTAACCATCTTATATTTTAAAATTATTAATACATGACCCATTTTCTTCAGCTGTGAACATATTGCCAGCTTTCCTTCTGGAAAGTTTTTAAGATTTCTAAGCTTGCTATTCAAATCTTAGGAACAGTACTAGATCTACATCTCGTACTGAAAGTCTACATAGCATATTTAACCTTAAAAGGGTGTTGCAGTTGAACTATGAACTTCTGGGTGAAGGGGTTATAGAGAAACATAGGCATGTATTTTAGTAAGAGAACAACTTCCGGCCTGTTTCAATAATTGGAAAGTGGGTAGAATTCAGAGATGAAGGTACATGTACACTGTTACTGCCTTAAGAAATACATATATTTCTGCCTTGATATTTTAGAATGTAAGGCAATAAGCACAGGTAAAACTATTTTAAATATATCCTCATGTCTATTACATCTTGGGAAACATTTATTATTTGACAGATTTAATGATACGTGAAATAGCAGAATTCATAGGTATAGTTTCAAAAATAGTACATCCTGACCTATATTGAATTTCTTAATTTGTGGTATTTAGTGAAAAATCTGTGAATGACCTAGAAAGGGGCTAGATATGTCTAAGGCAGTGTGTTACCACTAGGTAGTTCACTGAAGTGTTAAATTAAACAAAGTGAAGCTAGAAAGGTTGAAGCAATTAAGTTCTTATCGTGCAGACCTTTTTCTGTAGATCTTATACTAGGATTCAATTAAAATGAGGACTCTTTTTACCTCCCCTTGAAATTACCATTGACTTATTAAGTTCGACAATACTCAACAATGCCTTAATGTCTGTTCAAGAGAAAAAAAATCACTTTGCTCTGTCATAGAGATAAATGAGGAAATTCATCAAGGGACCTAACTCAATACAAATATTGATGACGTTCTGCTTTACCGCACAAACATTCAGTCATGAATGACTTGTCAAATACCCAATGTGAGGTTTTGTTATTGCTTATAAAAAAGTAATTGTAAAAATGAATTTAAATTCCCCATCCTATAATTTCTTCAATTATTTTTAGATTGTGCCCTATTTTTTTTCTAGAACGATGCATATAATCAGAGTTGAAAGAGAAAGCTGGTAGATAAACAAACATACCTATTCTGGAGTTGGATTTGGTCTTATGATTTTCAAACTTTTCTCAAAATATTATTCATTACTTTGAAATTGAAAATAAGCTAGTATATGGTATGGACAATATTGTTTCTTTTCTCAGGAAAAGATCAACCTTTTCTTTAAATACTATTTTACCTCTCTGCAAGTATGGATTCATGCCCAAAATACTCTTTACTTAATGTTAAATCATTTAATATTATTTTTAATTTGCCTACTTCAATCTCATTATTCCCACAGTTTATCCTATAAGTACTCTCTTGGTAAGATGTAGTAGTTTTATAACTTCTATATTTGTTTCCATGTTTCAGTATCCAGATACACACAATATACAAAAACACAATACTATCGACTGTAATATGTATAAAATATATATATTGATAACTACATTAAATTATTTAAAATATATACAGAGTTGACTCATATTTTACAAAAAATGGAAACAAATTATACACATTTTTCTTCACTTTGTTTTCATAACAAATAAACATTTCTACCATTAAACTGATTCTCTCTAATACATTTTCAAATGCTTTTGTTTCCTAATACTGATGCCCAGATATTGGTTAATTTTTATACCAATACTCTTTTCATTGACAGTCTCCTTTTTAATATGACTGGCAATGCAAGAAGTTTCTTATATATACAGCTTAGTTTTTGATTATGATTTTATAAGATGAAGATCAAGAAATACAACATTGGTAAATTAAAGAGAATATGTATTTGGGGCTGAAGCAATAGTACAGTGTGTAAGACATTAAGTTTGCATGTGTCTGACCTAGGTTTAATCAGTGACATCCCAAATGGTTCCCTGAGCACTGCCAGAAGTAATTCCTGAATACAGACATTGGAGTAACCCCTACTACATTCTGCATACCAGCGTAATGCTATGAAGCATCAAAAATGCTGAAGGTGCCAAGAAAAAGGAAAAGGGATGTTCCTCAATTTACAGAATACACGGTGCAACCCTTATGCACATATATATTTAAATCTTATTTGGAAAAACATTGATTTTCTGTAATTTCTTAAGGTTGACTCTTCTAAGAGCACTGTACTCAGGAGTCAAAAGCATCTAAGCTCCTTTTACATAGAATTCTGTATACAAAAACATTAGATCAATTCTTATTTAGAGATGATAATAATAATAACCCAATTTGACCATAGAGTTCCTTTTCTAATTCCAATTTGCAACCAATGGATTACATTCTCAAAGAATCCCCCCTTTTTTAATATTCATAACTCCATCCATTAATTTTATTGTTTAAAAAACAAATCTACACTCCTTTATCTAACCTTCTCTTAGTTCTTCATCCTTCAATGGCAGGTCCTGCTGCCCTGAACACCATAGGCAACAGCATACACCCAGCTTGAAGTAATGAAGTGGGCTATTCTTGACTCTGCACTCCAGCCTTTTCTGCCTTTTTCTGTATCCTGCTCCTTCTCCCAGGGCATGCCAGCTTCCCAACTTAGCAGTCTAGAAACCAGCACTAAGATTCTAGAAAGAAAACTTGAAACTGCCCACTGTCAATTTGGAACTAAAATGTTGAACATTCTTACACATAGTAAGATCAAATTGTCCCTTAAAATCAGTTCTTTGGAGCTGGAAAGAGCACAGCCGTAGATAATTTGCCTGGCATAGAGCTGACCCAGGGTGGACCTAGGTTTGGTTCCCGGCATCCCATCTGGTCCCCTGAACCTGCCAAGAGAATTTTCTGAGCGCAGAGTTAAGAATAACCCCTCAATTCCTCCAGATGTGGCCCAAAGTTAACCAAACAAACAAAAAAGTTATTTATATTTTCAATCTTTTAGATATTCACAATCAAGTACCATTTCACTTAGAAAGGTTTTACAAAGTTTAGCATGAAACACTGAGATTTTTGTACTTAAAGCTATCTTAAGCCCAACATTAAGTTTGATGTGGCAAAATTGACATGGAATTGAGTTACCTGAACTATACATGCACTCAAAAAATTAATAATATTGTCTAAAACGGCTAATCACAATAAATGACAACTTTTTCTAGTTAATTCACTATTCTTAGAAATATCTAAAGTTAAAGTTCTTCTAGTTAAAAGTTAAAACGGCTAAATCTTTCTTTAGTTAGTTATCAGCAGTTTACTCATTAGCATGTAGACAATAACTTCTTTGAGTTGCTTAGGGGGTAGAAATGTTTTCCTGCTCAAATAACTAGAGCAAATCTCAATCCTTAATCTCTGCTAGGCTCAATTCACAAAGTTTTCAAAATCACATCCTCTAGCCATCTTGGATTGGGTTTTAAAAGGGCCATACTTTTTTCTTCTCTAGCCAATTCCCACCATTGGAAAGGGGCCAGGCTGGCACCCCTGCACCCTGCTCCTTGGGACTTCCTTCGTTGATTCTGCCCTCACCCCATCTATACACATACGGATCAGAAGAATGAGACTGTCTGGTTTTTACTGATAAAGAAGACAGCCACAGACTCCAACACAGGCACACAATACAGCACACAATTTCTGCTGAACTCAAATCAATTTCTACCAATTCCAAAGGGTGGCATTCTCCCTAGAATTTCTCTCCACGTTCTGTTCAGACAAGACAGTGGTACAGAGAAAACAGTATGGTGGGCACAAAGACACAGAGTAAGTGGAACCCCTAGTGGGACTCGAACCCACTGAAGTCTCAGATGGGACTAAAACCCATGCATCAACCCTGGTGGTGAAGCTAGCACTTCAAACCCATGAAGCACCTAGTGCGACTCAAACCCACATTAGTATCTCCCCTGATGATGATGGCAGTCAAACCTGCCTTTCCCAGTAGGAGAAGTGGGACATCTCCACAGGTCTTCGGGCCTTGGGAAGCCATGCTTCGTCTAGTTCCTACCCCTTGGCCCCCTGCCAGAGCTTCATATCCTTTAGGACTTCACCTATCTTGAGAGGGTTCTGGTGTATATTCAGGGAATTTAGGCAGCTATGTTGGCAACTGAATCATCATTTTTGATTCCAAACAAACCCTTAAATGTTAGGGTCTAGAGTTGAAGGAGGAGACCATAGAATTGGAGTAAGGAAAAACAAAACAAAAACAAAAACACACCATTTTTCTGGAGCAAGCCTCAAACTGACAGGTTAAGGCTGTCTCCCAGTGGAGATGACCCCTTCCAAAATCACAAGCCAGTTTATATAGGAAGGGGAAAAGGAGGTTCTAGCTTCTGATTATCTTTAGAATAATTGGATGCTGTATAGGGTATCATCCTACTGCTTTTCCATATCGGCTACCTGTTATAGCCAGGTAGCTCTGGGCAATGGTAATGGAAACTTAAGCTTGACAAAGAGAAGCCTAACTTGTGGTTCTTTATAAAATGGCTTCCCTCCTAGTTCAGAACTTAGGACTCCACATTTTACTCACAGACACTTCTCTTTTCTGTCACATTCGTTCTTAAAAAGACCTAAGTTGTGACTACATATTGGAGGAAAAATACTTGGGGGATTTATGTGTTCTGTGGCAATAAAGGGGTCTGGTATGCATAAGGTTCTGGGTTCAATCCTCAGTACCTCTTGCTGTATGTATGCATGTGTAAGACTGAGAGAGAGAGAGAAAGAGAGAGAGAGAGAGAAATGGTGAGATAGAGAGATGTTTGAAAGTCAACGGTGATTTTATTATAAAAAACATTGCCCTCATTAGAATACTGTCATATCTTATATTACTGTTTTATAGTCTGTGCTTCTATATATGAGAACAAAGAAAGAGCTTTCATGCATGTCACAAATGCAAACTTTTAGGTCACATTCCCAAGAGAAAATTAAACTGGGCCTCAAGACTGCATTAGAAATCAACTTCTCCAGGTAAATTCTCACACTCCAAGTAGATCTAATGCTTTTAAGAGATTTTTTTCCTTTAGTCATGGGCTGATTGATGATTGAAGTCATCAGTCAGTGGTTTGTTACACAGGGGAACAAAGGTGCTAATTATCCATTTGAAACCTGCCTAGTGACTTAAAGTCTCTTCTAAAAAGATTGTGCTTTCTCTCCCTAGGACCTAAAAACCTGTAAGTGAATTCATTCCTGCTATGAGACTCTAGTTAAAATAAAGGGATTACTAAACCTTACCTGACTTACTCCCACCTTTCTCTCCGAAAATTTTCTTTCTTTAATTTTGCAATTTGATTTCTTAAGAATATCACAATCTTTCTCCAAGAAAAGTTTATGTTCAGTAACTAAACGACATGGAGAGCAAAATAATAATGGCTTTGTCATAAAGGAAATTAAGGATTTGTCTTTAAAAGATAATGGAATCTCAATTTGAACATAAATACAGGTGAAAACATATTTATTTAATATGTGTGCTTTAATCTTAGAAGGACTTGAATACAAATTGTTGTAAATATCATTTCATCACTGATTTATTTTAATGTTAAATATTTAGATATTTTAAAGCACAATATTAAATTATCAATGACCCCTAAGAGCCTAGAAGTAATATCTTAGATATTATTAGAGAGGTTTCACAAGATTAAACATGATATGAGGTTTAAGTGGAGGCAGTACCAGGAAAATAGGGGAAACCAAGAATTCAAGACGCGTTGAAGATAATATTTTTCATATTTCTTATTGGCAGTGGAAAGCTCAAAGATGAGTCAGAGGGGACTAGAGTAATAATAAATGGGTAGGATGTTTGCCTTGCATGTGGCCACCAAGTTTTGATTCCTGGCAACCCATATAGTTCCTTGAGCACTGCAGGAGTTATTCTTAAGTGCAGAGTCAGGAATAAGACCCAACCGCTACCAGGTGTTTGCCCCCAAAAAATAAAAACAAAAAATGATGAGCAATAGGTTCAAATAGAGTAACTGTTACTTTGGAAGTGGACAATTTAGAGAAGAGATGCCAGGCAATATGGACAATTCAATTTTAAGTGTTGCAACAGACAAGCAAGTCAGGTAGATAATAAAAATAGCCAAGGGTCAGGAATAAGAAATATTAAAAAGGGAATAGCAAAGGTCAGTCAACTTCCTTTTTGGTCCTGTATTGGTGTTTGTATGATATAAAACTCCTGTTGACTTTCATAGTTTCATGGGAAGATAACAGGAAAAACAGCAATTTTTATTTAGATTACTGGTAAACAAAACAGTGAGGTAGTCATAGAACAATTGATAAGTAGGCAACAGTACTCACAGGGACAAACAATAGAGGACAACCAAGTACAAGGGGCATTTTAGAAGAGAGGAGTGAGGTGGTACTCTGGACTTAAGCAGAGAGGTGGTAGGACAAGTATTTGTTTATTATAATAAAAATCAAAACAACAAGAAGACCAAGGCAAGTGACATTGTACACAGGACGTAATTAGAGCTCTTGACATTTGATTGACCAAGAACTATTTATATAAAGTGTATAATAATAAGCTTTAATGTTATAAACATCAAGAGGTTTGCATGCTAATTTTAGATCAATAAATGTATCAAGGATATATTCAGGAGTTAGTCAGTTGTGCAGTAAAATGATCATATCTCCTAAACATGTAGACAAATGATGGGTCCTTCTTATTTATTATTGTAATGGTAACAGATGAGGTTGCTACCAGTATGGGATCCTTATGTGATTTATGAGAAGAGGAGAGATTAGCAAGGGCAGTCCTTAGAAGGATTTCTACTTCTTTCCCCAAAGTGTGCCAGCTTGGAATGGCTACAGAAATTTAGGATTGTGAGCCTTGTTCTTTGCAGGAATGGAAAGTCATTCCTAAAGACCTAACCTAGGCCTTTCAGATCCATATCCTTTCTCTCTAAAAAGAATTTTAAGAGGTGATGAGCAGTTAAATAAAATTTGGGGGTATTTCTTAAAAAATCTGCAGAAGAGGAAAAAGAGGGAGAGAGAAGAGGCAGAGAGAGAGAAATATCCAAAGGCAAAGATAGCCCCAGTATATAGCCAGTGTCAAGGGGAAGATCTGGGTATAGTTGATGGCCTTTGTTATTCTTTTCCTGAGCTATGTTCCTGTTCCAGATGCTTGGTGCAGTATACAATCTTCTCAGGGCTTGTAGTGGTGGCAGGTAAAGGACTTATCAGGCCATGGTCACTATGTCCACAAAAGGAGCCTGGGCAGTAATGCTATTAGCAGCTTAAGTAACTTAATAAAAGGGTAACTCTTTCAAATTCCTTTCTTCACTTTATTATATTTTCCAAAACTTTTATTGTATTTCAAAATCTCATAGTATATGGGGAGGTGTATGTATGTACGTATGTATACACACACACACACACACATATATAAACATATGGCAGATGTTTGAGCAACACCTGAAGATTCACAGGGGCTATTGCTATTCCTGATTCTGTGCTAAATATTGATTGACTTCTGGAGGTGCTCAAAAAACAATATGTGGAGCTGGAGATGTGAACCAGGCTCACACCAATAGAGATGCATACAAGGCAAGTGTCTTTTATGCCATACTATCTCTCCCTCTTAAAATTTGCAAGTATAGGGGCCAGAGAGATGGTATGGAGGTAAGGCGTTTGCCTTGCATGCAGAAGGACGGTGGTTCAAATCCCAGCATCCCGTATCATCCCCTGAGCCTGCCAGGAGCAATTTCTGAGCATAGAGCCAGGAGTAACCCTTGAGCGCTGCTGGTTGTGACCCTCCCAAAAATTGCAAGTATACAACATTGTATTATTAGCTATGATCACAATAAAATTGATATCAAAGACTTACCTTGCATAAGTAAAATTTTATTTTAGTAGAACTGCAACTTTTCATTCACAGATAGAAAAACTGGTTGGGCACATATCTTACACATGATTTACCCTTGGTTCAAACCTAGGCACCCCATATTTCTTTCTAAACCCTAGTCCTAGTGCAGAGCCAGGAGTAAATTCTGACCACTGCCAGGTGTGGCTCCAAACCCAAAATATACAATTAAATAAAAATACAAATAGCTCATTCTGGCAGAAATGTGGTGAAAAAAGAAATCCTCATTAATTATTAGTAAACTTGTAGGAATTCTCACTATGAAAAACAATGTAGTTGGACTAGAGCAATAGCACAGTAGGTAGGGCATTTGCCTTGCACAGGGCAAACCTGGGACAGACTCGGGTTTGATCCCCGGCATCTTATATGGTCCCCCTTGCATGCCAGGAATGACTTCTGAGCACAGAACCAAAAGTAACCACTGAGCACCACTGGGTGTGGCCCAAGCATCAAAAAAACAATATAGAGAATTTTCAGAAAATTTAAAATATATTATTTGATGCAGTCATTCCACTTTATCATCTATCCCAAGAAAACAAAAACATCAATCCTTTGTTTGTTGATATATCTATACTCATTTATATATATTTAAAATAGATAGAAAAGACATTAAGGTGTCCACCAACAGTGGAATATACAGATAGTGAAATGCCATTTAGATATGAGGAAAAATGAAATCTTGAAGTTCTCTGCAACCTGAATACATGCTAAGAGAGTGAGTCAGAGGAGGAGGCCATTACTAGATAATCTCATTTTCAGAGTATAAAAATAAAAAAAGGAATGAAATAAACAACTGCCAATAAAAACAAGCCCTGGAATTTTGAGTACAGATTTAAGTTTGACAAGTGGCAGGGGTGAATGGAAAGGGGTGAGGTCCTAGCTTAGAGATATTGGCATGATGTTGTGTATGTAGCATGCTAACATTGCCTGCCTGAAACATAAAAATTAAAAATACTCTGAATCATACTATCTCAATAATAATAAAAATAAAGTAATAAAAAGATAAAACATTATGTAGTAAAACAAGCAAAGAATTGAGAAGGAGGATGGCAACAAATATCAAGAAAGGTAGCAATGCAAGTTATAATAATAAAAATAGCCTAAGAAACACAAGATTTATATACAACTTAAGATTTTTTTTTCTTTTGGGGACTACACCCTGTGACACTCAGGGGTTTTTCCTGGCTTTGTGCTCAGAAATTGCTCCTGGCTGGGGATCATATGGGAGGCCGGGGTTCAAACCAAGGTCTGTCCTGGATCAGCAGCATGCAAGGCAAATGCCCTACTGCTGTGCTATCACTCAGGCCCCTACACCTTAAGAATTTATTCACGGCCAGAGCAATAGTCCAGCAAGGAGGGCAAATGCCTTGCACCAATGCAAACCAGGTTATATTCCCCAGCATTCCATATGGTTTCCCAAACACCATCAAGAATTATTTTTGAGCTCAAAGTCACAAGTGCAGAGCTAGAGTAATTCCTGAACATTGCCAGATATGACCCTCAAAACAAACAAAAATAAAAGAATTTGTTCAGCTTGAAGGTAGGAAACTGCTTTCACTGAATGAAATGTATGAATAAAGTTTGTGCGTGTGCGTGCACGCGTGTGTGTGTGTGTGTGTGTGTGTGTGTGTGTGCGTTCATGTGCGCCTTGCCTCTGGTAGAAGTGGAGACATATAAACCCATTATTGCTTTTGTGAGTAAAACCAGGGACTCCTAGATTTTAAAGGCACTCAAAAGAACTTGGCAGGTGCTAACCAATAGAAAGTATGCACAAAAGAATTGTTCTCAGAATGGCATGCCGAAGGGAGATCGGGCAAAGAGCCAACAATAGTCCCTTTTGTTTGCAAATGCCAATCCAGAGACTCAGCATAATATAGTGGCTTGCCTGGGGCCACAAAGCATATTAAAGACAGACTGAATCCTTCAGCAAAAGATGACTAGTTCAGCGTTTTTTTTTTTACATCTTTAGGATGACAGTAGGTCTGTATTATTGAAAATCCTGATGCAATTATGCAAAGTCTGTATCCTAAATGTGCTTCTTATTCTCATCAAAGAAAATGACAGACCTTAACAAAAAAATTGGCATGTGACCGCCACCAGGGTTACAGTACCTTTATCCTAAGGCTATAAAGAGCTTAAGAATAGGATTTCTGCTTGTTTGTCTTCAGCAAGTTCCAAGGCTAACACCGCAGTGATTGGGAAGCCTGTCTTAATTTGAAACTAGTAAGATGACTATATAGCCTTGACTATAAGAATTCTAAATAAATCAGCATTTCTTAAATATTGCAAAGACCCCATGCATATTAGCAAGTTGTTCATAAATATAGACAAAAATGTTACAACAAAAATAAGAAAGGCATAGCCAGAAGGAATGGCCTAATAATAAGGCTTCTTAGATAAAGCAAATTCTTATACATTCATATCCAAAATGAATAAAATATACACATCTGACACAGAAATGCAAAGTGTGGGTATGTGATCCTGTATGTGATCACCTAAAAATTAGTGATTTACAACATCTGAGATGGGAGGAAATACGTTTTTAAAGGCGTTAGGAATATTTTAGTGTTAGTTGAGCCCACAGGGAAAAATTATCCTAATGTGATTATAAAGAACTTTCCTTCTAAAGGAGACCCTAATCCTCCTGTTGTGCTCAGAAAATTTTTTGGCCCTCTAATATTTACAAAAACAATTACTTTCAGCTAGGGAAGGGAATTCCAAGACAACTGGTTCTTGAGATGTATTAAAACCAAGAGGTAGGGTTTTTTGTTTTGTTTTGTTTTGTTTTTGGGCCACACCTGGCAGTGCTCAGGGGTTACTCCTAGCTATCTGCTCAGAAGTAGCTCTTGGCAGGCACCGGGGACCAGATGGAACACTGGGACCATATGGGATGCTGGGATTTGAACCAACCACCTTAGGTCCTGGGTCAGCTGCTTGCAAGCAAACACCACTATACTATCTCTCTGGCCCCTCAAGAGACAGGTATTGAAGGAGCTAGTTCACCATTGAGAAGAGTCTCCCCAAGTAGCACTGCAAGTTCAAGGAAGACTTGGACCCCTTTCTGGGGAAGCTTCTTCAGGAACAAAGAACAGGAAATAAAAACATCAACTACCCTCTGGCAACTATCAGAGCCAAAGAACTCTTAACTGAGTGGAAGGGCCCAGGTAGGGCAGGTTCTGTTGAGTGCTAAGTGTTAAGTTTGTGTTAGAATTCAAAGTTTGGTTTAGGAATTAAACCTAGTCTTGAGGCCGAAGCCATGGCACAAGCAGTAAGGCAGGGGTCTCAAACTCAATTTACCTGGGGCTGCAGGAGGCAAAGTTGGGGTGAGGCAGAGCCGCATAAGGAATTTCACCAAAAAAAAGTCCTCAAACGTCATTATTAACAGTTTTAATTATTTCTTCTGAACATGAATAGAACATTGAGTGAAGATCATGAACAGTTCTTCTGAACATGGCATCTTTTGCCTAATCCTTGCTGCCAGAGACTTGACAGCGCTTCTCAGAAATCTGAACCACATTTGGCTTTAGAGAGGAAGCGGTTGAGACCCTCAGTATGGCTTGAAGATGATCATCATTAAGTCTAGACCTGTACTTTGACTTATTGAAGTTCAATGTGGAGAATAACTTTTCACACAAATATGTGCTCCCAAAAAGGCACATGGTGCGCTTGAACATTCAGGAAAGCTCAGGGAAGCTGGGTGGCAATTCTCTCTAAAATTGCCCATGCATGTCTGCTTTTCCCCTAATCTCCCTGAACTTGGCTTTGAGATCAGAGTTGCATTGCAGGTCAATGAGCTCCAGTTGAAGCACAGGAGGGGCATCTTGCACATCAAAGGAAAAGGGGTCCACAAAAGTTTGGAAAGTGGCTCTGTGCTTTTTGAAGTCTGCAAATCTGTGATTAAATTTCTTCTCTAGCTTAAAAATGGCATCAACATATTTCTCACCACTGAATGGTATACCTGCATTCTCTTTGGTTGCTTTCTTGAAGAAATCTTGTTGCCTCATTAGACATGCTTTAAGACTGGCAACCCGCTTTGCTCTCTCATTTTCTTGATATTCTGAACATTCCTCAGCATGTTTAGTTGAATAATGGCTTTTCAAGTTGTATTCCTTGTGCACTGCAACTTTCTCTGAGCAAATAAGACATGTGGGGATGCCCCTGTGCTCAACAAAGAAATACTGCGTCTCCCACTTTTCCTGAAATTGTCTGTGCTCATCATCAATCTTTCTCTTCACTTCAGGCTTTGATGAAGTCATGATGAAGGTATGACAAAATCTAATTCTGTAATAAACTTCTCTCCCTTCTCTCCCTTAGGCCTCCCATAATGCAAGGGACAGCGGGCAGGAGCAGTGGAAATGACGTCTGTACTAGGCGCAAAGTATTCGCGATTATTCGCTTGCCGAACATTAGCAATAAAAAAAATTGCATTAGTAAGAAAAATATCGCAAAAAATCATATTAAACATTTGCATACCCCTAACAGAACTGCTCAGAGTCTGCGAATGTTTAATGCAATTTTTTTTCTTACTAATGCTGTGAATTAAAATTGAAAGACTAGGCCCAGAGACCAGAGTGATGCACAGCAGTAGGACTTTTGCCTTGCAAGCTGCTAACCCAGGATGGAACACGGTTAGATACCCCAGCGTCCTATAAAGTCCTCCAAACAAGAAGTGATTTCTGAACGCATAGCCAAGAGTAAACCCTGAGCATCACTGGGTGAAGCCCAAAAATAAAAAAAAGAAAAAAGAAAATAAAGAAAGAAAAAAAAGTATAGAAAAAAGAAAAAAGAAAGAAAGAAAAGAGAAATAAAGACTAGGCCCAGAGAACAGCTAGTTCCTAGAATTAACCCTAGAGGTAAATGCAGAAATTACACCCATTTAAGGCTAAACAGTAGCTGACAGATGGCCAAATGACAATCACACCCTAGGTCTGCAGCAAAGGACAGTTAAACAGATGCAGGGAGCTACAGCCCACCCAGCTGTCTGTCTGATGCTACATTTGAACTACGACTAATCCTAGCCCAATCTTGTACTAAGGACCAATAATTTTAATCAACTACCCAGTTTACTGAGACATGGGGCCCTTTAAAATTGTAGTGTAAGCCATTCTGGGGTCCTAATTTCTTTGGAGATGTTAGACCCTAATATGTTGGAATAAATTCCCTTGTATTTACATTACTGCCTATCTCCCTGATGGTCTTTTGACGGATCCTGAGTTCAGGACCTTAACAGTTGGAAACCCCTATAAAGAACAACTTGAAACAAAGGAGGTGCCGCATATGTTGTTCAGGTACAAGTGCCTGACCTCATGCCACCAATATCTCCCCTCCTGAGATGTGGACTTGTTTACATTCATGCTAGGCTCCTCTCTGCCTTTGAAAATCCTACGCTCTCTTGAGACTGTCACTCTTTCTCTTTCTTTTATTTATCCTCCCTCTCCTCTTCCTCAATACTTCCAAACAAAATCTAATTTCACTTCACTCATCTCCTGAAATTCTTTTCTGTCAAAGAAGGACCCAAAAAACCTGGGCAGAGTGTAGGATTGACTTTGCTTTTATTACCAGGGCAGGGATCACAGTCCTAGATCCTCCCAGCCACTCCCTGCGTGGCAGAGGTGAGTAGAGAGGAAGTGGCTTATTCCTTTCTTGGCCTGCCTTTCTTCTTCCCACATTACATAAGTGACCCAAGGACTTCTACCAGAACTGTTCTTATTTCACAAAATAAAATAACAGTGGGACTGCAACGTGACTAAATTGATCTTCAGAGATCACTACAGCGTTGCCCTTCGAAGAATGACACTTCTGAACTAAGTGAAGAGTGAAGTCTCCATATCAGAATGGTTGTTTGTTTGGGTATAATGCTTGAGTAGCAAGGTTGCAATTCACTGAAGTGTCAGAGTTTTAATATGCTAACTCATCAACCCATGAGTTTTCCTTTTCCTTTAATTTAATCTAATGAGGTAACTAAATTATTCTATAGGATATCATGATTATATATAAGAAACAGTGTTCCCTAATTTTACTCAATTTAATGTAAAAGTTTAGAATGGACAGTTTTGAATAAAGACTATAATATAACTTATATTGGTTTAAGAAAATGATAAACTTAAGACAAATCTGTTAGTTTAGATTTTTTCTCAGAAATCATGCTTGCATAAGTTTACTAGAAATATCAACTTTTTAAAAATTTCTGTTGGTGTTTTAAAAAATAAATGATAGAAAATGTTACATCACAAATATATATTAATGAAACATATCTTTTGAAATACTTAAAGCAAAATATACAAAGATATATAAAGCAAAATATACAGATATAATTTTATATTAAGTTGCTTTTTTCCTTAGCGTTTACTTCTACTTATTTTATTCCTAAAATTGTCTCCAACTTACATAAATGCAATACTTTTGAATATAGTTTATATTTTATCTGAAAATCAGATGCCTTGAAAGTAACCTCCTATATTTAGGCCAAGGTGGTTCCCAAGATGGAATAATTATCATAATTATTCTTCCACAGTGATAATAAATTTTGATTCTTTGCTATTTATTGTTTTGATAGTCTCATTTTTATTTCTTATCATATCAAGAAAAATACTGGAGAATTTATGGATGAAAGCTTAGAGTAAAAATGAAGAAAGACCTCTAATGAATGGCCTCAATTTTGGCCTTAATGAACTAATGAAAGAAAGTATGCTAAACACAAAGAAGAAAGGAAACAATTAAGATTAAAACAGAAACAACTGAAAAACTTAAAAAGCAGAATGACAAAGATAAATGAAACCAAAAACTGACTATTTGAGATTAATAAAGCAATGAATTTCTAATCAAACTGCTCAGAAGGAAAGAAACATGATAGAAAGTTGCAGATGACTAGCAGCACTGATTTCTCAGGTTTGCATATTTCTAAGAACTGACCGAATGTTTTGTTTCAGTGTGTTCATAATTATGTATTGGTTATGCTTCAATAAAGCTAATTTTAGGGGCCAGAGCAGTGCATAGCAGTAGGGCATTTGCCTTGCAAGCAGCTGACCTAGGACTGACCTTGGTTCGAGCCCCTGGCGCCCCATATGGTTCCCCCAGGCAGGAGCGATTTCCGAGTGCATAGCCAAGAAAAATCCCTGAGCATCACCGGGTGTGGCCCCAAAACAAAACAAAACCAAACAAAAGCTATTTTTTAAAACTTAGATGAAGAAATAAAAAAAAACTAATGGCTGGAGAGATAATACAGAGGCTAAGTCAGCTGCCTGGTATACATCCATTCCTGGTTGATTCCAGGAGATCAACGGGCATTTGAGCACTACAAGAAAGATGTCTTGTACACAAAAGTAAACCCTGACCACTATTGAGTATGTCCCCTCACATACCACCAAATGAAACAGAAAGAAAATAAGTAAAGGGAAAGGAGAATTAAATAGGGTAAAGAGAAAAAAATGTTCTTTTGCAATCTTGATGATCTTTCTCCCTATCAAAATCATGGTTTTCTTTAGGTAAATTTAGAGGAGCAAACTATATATATATCACTAAAATATTTTTATGTGAATAATGGTTTAGTATTTGGGTCCAGATTACTTTTGAAAAACTCATTTGCATGTAAACGCTTTTTCCTTAAGTGCATTTCCCTGGAACATCCAATCTCCTTATCACTTTTCTCTGGATATGAGGGAACATATATTTTAAAATTTGCATATTTTTGTTTTATTAGGTTTTTCTTAGTAAGTTTTCTAACATTTCCTACTCTATTCTTGCTCTTTCCTGAAAATCTTGACTTTGGTTTTGGTTAAAAATTTTGAGTTGAGGGGCCGGAGAGATAGCATGGACGTAAGGCATTTGCCTTTCATGCAGGAGGTCATCAGTTCGAATCCCGGCGTCCCATATGGTCTCCCGTGCCTGCCAGGAGCGATTTCTGAGCACGGAGCCAGGAATAACCCCTGAGCACTGCCGGGTGTGACCCAAAAACCACAAAAAAAAAAAAATTTGAGTTGAATGAAGTCATGAAATTAATTATTTAGTGTATCTTTTCCATGTCTATATAGAGTGTATATGTTAACAACCCTCCTACATTTTATTATTAATACACCTATTGTTTATTTTATTTCTTCAGCTTCTGAAGAATACAAGTGAGTAGTAAATTATTTTCTGTATGCCTTGACATAAGCAAATGCATTTATATTTTTATTTTAATTAAATACATTCACTTTCAAGGCTTTATATCAATTTGGTTTGTATTTTAAGGAATTTCTTGTTAAGAAAAAGTGCTAAATGGGGGCCAGAGAGATAGCACAGCAGTCAGGCCTTTGCCTTCTGAGTAGCTGATCCAGGACCGAAGATGGTTCGAATCCTGGCATCTCATGTAAGCCTGCCAGGAGCGACTTCTGAGTGCAGAGCTGGGAGTAACCCTGAGCACTGCCAGGTGTGACCCCTTCCCAAAAAAGTGCTAAAATGGATATTAACTTAATTAGAAAACAAAACACAATTTACAGCTAACTGAACATAAAGTTAATTTTGCAATATACAGAAAACATAAGAAGCTAAAATTAACTAATGATATTAATACCTTACTAGATACAATAATAAAAATACCTTGTTGGAACATCTTAATGACACTCTGTCAAGGAAAACTCTGTAACTATTTGGCGTGAATATACAATTTCACAGCAATCTTCAAACTAAACTGAAATGACAAGAGGGTTTATTTGATGGCATTTTTTTCTGTTTGTGTTTTCTGGACTAAGATCTCAAATAAAAGTAGCATTGCCAGAAGTCGTTGATTTAAACATCACTTAACATGGAAGAATTTGCTGTGATATCTAAGTCTTTTGATATCAATTGATATAAAACAGTTGCTGCCTTTAAATACAATTTAAACTTCTTTTCAATTTTAATGCTGAATGGACTCACAGGACTTTTGAATTGAGAGAAATGATAAGAGTCAATTTACCAGTCTTCCATTTTAAAGAAAATATCGATGCTCAGAAAGAGAAAGTGATAGGATTATTGGGGACAGATTGAATTTTGAAATTTAGATTCTTTTATTCCCAATCTAAAACTTTTCTCAATTTCCTGTGCCCATAATCTTCCTTGCTCCCCACGACTTCACTATCATAACCACATATATAATATTTACATTTTCTGGGTAGAAATATTGATGTAACAATAATATCATTATTACCTGCTCAGAAATGCAAGAAGTATTTTTTTTTCTACAGCACACTTTTGTTTTTCTTATACAAAGAATTATGCCAAGAAAGCTATTCTGAGATTTGGCATACAGCCAGTCTAAACTTGGAATTGTTAACATTCTTATCACCCACAATATGCCGCATAACAGTTTCTTCCTATGTGGGAATAGACATCTGACAATTACCATGTCTAGAATCTGATTTCAAGTACATGCAATCCACCCTAAAGTAGAAATACATGTAAATATATGTAAAGTATTGACAAGCCCTGGTAATCTTCCTTATGGATTTAACTCTGTGGAGAAATGAAAGGTTCACAAATTACATTCAATCATACCTTGATGAGATCCATGAAATTTCAGTGAAGAGCCTAGCGAGATACAACCTCATCATTAATATTCTAGTTCTGAAGGTGAAGTTATTTTAAACCATCTCTATACTAGAAATGAAAAGTATATAAGAAAATTATTGTTGTTCTCAACTTACTACCCTTAATTTTAATTTTCCATGTTTCAGATTTTCCCTTACTTTTCCCTATTTCAGGATTTTCATAAATATACTTTATTTTCCCCCTTGTATCTATTCATTCCCTTTTAAACATAAAAGTAAGAGAAAATCTGAAACATCCAAGGAATTACTTGATAAGACCAAATTGGAAAAATGTTTAATCTCTTGGATAATATGGAAAATTAAAATTGAGATACTGAGATGAAGAGAAGAGTGTGGACCAGATGGACAACATGTTTGTTCTCTGAAATTTGGGAAATAAAATGGGTTAGTATTTCACACAGTCTGAGGTAAAGAAATCACAATAGAAACAGTGCATCTGACTAGATTTATGACATAGCAAGTGGCTATGGCAGAATTCCCTTGGTTCTGAGTTTTTGAAAGGAAGTGAGAGTTTGACTCTGATCAGAATATTTTGTACAAGGAGCAGTAACAGTGCACTTGTGGGGACCTCTGCATAAAAAATACTCTAATATTTAGAAGCTACAGAAATCATAGGTGAGAAAAATTAATAAGAAAATTAATATGTCAGAATTAAAAGAATAGCATATTGTGTCTTGGTGAGAAAAAGAGAAAATATGTTAGTATGTTTTAGAAGACCAGTACAGGATCTTACATAAGAGATAGAAGACAAAAGCCCACTAAACTCAGGGAAATTGAACCAACTCACTATACTTATCACAGGGGTCTCAAACTCGCGGCTCTCCGTACAACATTTTGTGGCCCGTGGCCGGCCTTCAAATATCGCAGTATTCGCTTACCGAATAATCGCAATAAAAATCGCATTAGTAAGAAAAAATTGCAATAAACATTTGCATACCCCGAGCAGTTATGTTCGGGGTATGTAAATGTTTAATGCGATTTTTTGCGATTTTTTTCTTACTAATGCGATTTTTTATTGCAAATATTCAGTAAGCGAAATCCCTTATGCGGCCCTGCCTCACCCCGACTTTACCTCCTGCGGCCCCCAGGTAAATTGAGTTTGAGACCCCTGACTTATCAGAAGGAACTTCTTCCTGTCTCATTGGTCATCATTTCTCCATCAAAACCATTGGTTAAATTGGAACTTAGAATAAGTTTCAAGTTTGTTTTAGTGTTCCAAACTGGACTGATTTAATTACCTGAAAGTAGCAGAAAAATAATTCTACCTGTATAAATTGCATTTATAAGGAATCTTTGTTCTAGAAATATTCTTTACTATAGTTGCTCTGTGATAAATGATTGAACATTTATGTACTTTCCTTGTTTGCTCATAGTGTGTCTACTTTTTGGCATGGGATTTATATTTTTTAGTACAAAAGACAATAATTTTCAATATAAAATTGATTTTTCATATAGACAAATTATCTGAGTGCTTTTATACTTAGTAATGAATTAATATCTCATTTACAAAGTAGTAATATTACTGTGATTTTTTTTTTGTTTTGGGGGGTCACATTTGACAGTGCTCTAGGGCTTACTTATGATTCTCATTCAAGAATAACCCCTGGCCATATTCAGGGGACTCTCTGAAATGCTGGGGATTGAACAGGGTTGGTAGCATGTAAGACAAGTGCCTTACCTGCTGTATTATTAATGCTCCAGTCCCTATAAGGTAGTAATATTAATGTTTAATGAATATGTATCACTCGTCACATGCTACATGAGTTACAATAAAGTGAATTTTTTTTGTTTTTGTTTTTTGGGCCACACCCCGTGTTGCTTAGGGGCTACTCCTGGCTGTCTGCTCAGAAATAGCTCCTGGCAGGCACGGGGGACCATATGGGACACCGGGATTCGAACCAACCACCTTTGGTCCTGGATCGGCTGCTTGCAAGGCAAACGCTGCTGTGCTATCTCTCCGGGCCCTGAATTTTATATCAATAAATACATGCAATTACCTTATTGTGCACACATTATTATTTCTATAATTTTATAACAATCCTTTTTTTTTTTTTATAGTTAAAGAGTTACCCAGCTTCTGGGGCCGGAGTGATAGTGCAGTGGTGGGGTGATTGCCTTGCATGTGACTGACCCAGGATCAGTTCGATTGAACCTCAGTTCGATCCCTGGTGTCCCATATGGTTCCCCAAGCCAGGAACATTTTCTGAGTTCATAGCCAGGAGGAACCTTTATGCATCACTGGGTTTGGGTCCCTACAGAAAACCAAACCAAAAGTATGGTTATGATATTAAAATGTTAATATATGCATTAAAATGTATATTTAGAAATAATAAACATATACAGATATTTTTACAACTTGGAGCTTTTCCCCCCATTTTAAGCCATTTCCTAAAACATATAGTACCCAGGGGTTATACCTATCTTGGTAAAGTGCAAAACTGAATCATTCCTTTATTTTTTATTGTCTAGCACACAAAATATAATAAATAAATCATTGCAAACCAAACAGATTACTTAGTCAAGCTACTTGACAGAATGGCTTTTCTTGAATCCTCTTATTAAAAGGTGATTATTGCCTCAGGAAATCAATGACATTATATTTCCAAGTCACTCTGATAAATTTACTTGCAAACACTACTTTGGTGCCACCATTACAAGGGCTCTAGGGACAAGCACTTGGATACAATCATAGTTCTAATACTTAATACTTAACATCTTTGAGGAAGTTATTTATATCACTGTGATTTGGCTTTCTCAACAGGAAAACAGAGATAATAGCAGCATCTCCCTCCTGGGGCTGATGTAAGGATTGAGTGAGTTAATATATGTGAATATTTCAAACTGTGACAGGTACATAAGTAAATGTTTTCAACACACATTTATATTATTAAGAACTGGGATGGACTGAAAGTTTATGAGTCAGATTCCATTTTATGTGCTTAAAATTTTTTAGTTTATTTAGTTGTCATGATCATCCTATAAAGATGACATTATCTTCTACACAGAAGAAGAAATAAAGTAGCAGACTTGCCAAAGCTTTTACTCATTTGCAAATAATAAAATAGAACCTATTCTCCAGGAGTTTTACTATTGAACTGATCATTATTACCATGCTTTTAGATCATGGCTAAGATTTTTTATGTGTTTTCTTAAGTCTAATCAACAATAGATAGCTAATTGCTGCATTCAAAATTTTGGATAACATCTTTTAATATGAAAAGAAACTGCATGAAAGCCATGGTGTTTATCCGTGCATTTAACAATGATGTGTTCATGATATCAGCTTTAATTTTTTGCTTTTAATACCCAACCACTGATATAGCCCTATTTCTTTCTCTAAACCATGCAAGTACTATTTTTATATATTATAAGTATAGGCAACACTTAAGATTATGAGTACTATATTTGATATGTCTATGAGTACTTTTACATATTATATATAAATCTAAGATATTTGAACAACACTATGTAGACTACACTTATCAGCTATATGACTTCATTTGTATTAACAAATCAATAAATAGTAAAAATGACAGAGTTCTTAATTCTTTTCACATTCTAAGCGTTGAGGATGAAATTAATTTGCAAATCTAAAAATTACAGTTATTAGAATATGTGCAGCCAAGAATCAATAATTACTGTATGAGGGTAATTTTTATATATTAGATTTGCATGAGATTTTGGAGTATTATATTTTTAGTTCTGAACTTTCAGATTAAGTATAGAAGTTTCAGATTACTTTAAAGGAAATATTTAGTAAATAGAGTATTTACTGTACAAACAAATCATATTATGATTATTTATAGGAAAGCAATGATATCTTTTTAAAAAAAACTTTTTTTTTTTACTTATTGATTATTAGGCCACACCCGGTGGTGCTCAGGAGTTACTCTGGCTCTGCACTCAGGATATGCCCCTGGAAGATTGAGGCACCATATGGGAGACTGGGAATTGAATTGGGTTCCTCCCGAGTCAGCCACATGCAAGGCAAGTGCCCCACCACTGTGGGCATTTTGCCACTCTGGCCCCACAATGTTATCTTAAGACATAAATGGTGCAAATTAAAGCAAACTAAATAATGCCACTAGCATTTTTTCTTTTACTGTAATATATAGAGATACACATACAAAAGCAAAGAAGAGCACATAAAGTGATTGATATATTTTTGCATGTGACAATAATATGGATATATTTTTATTAGTTATCTATTAATCAACTACATTAGAAAAAGTTAATTAACACAGATTTACAAAGTTAATCATAATTGGGTTTTAGACATACAGAGTTCCAGCTTCAGTACTAGCAACCAATGTCAAACTTCCCCCACCAATATTTTCAGGTTCACTCCAACACCTCCCCATCACAGTCTGCCATCTTTATGGGTACCTTTTTAAGTTTGGTCCTTAAAGTAAAATGAATATATATTGTATATATTTTAAAAATATTTTTCTTCCCATTAATATAAGACATATTTTTGAAAATAGAAATATGCATGAAATATCCAAAGACCATGGGTATATAAAGAATGTTTAAAAACCTTATAGTTTAGAAATATTGGTTTTAGTACTCAAATGTGAATGGGATAATTTAAAAAGTTTAGAAAGGGGGGCTGAAGAGATAGCACAGTGGTAGAGTGTTTTCCTTGCACACAGCCGATTCAGGACAAAACGGGGTTCGAATCCATGAATCCCATATGGTTCCCCGTGCCTTTCAGGAGTGGTTTCTGAGCACAGAACCAGGATTGACCAAAAAAAAGGAAGAAGAAGAAAAGGGAGAGGAGAGGAGAGGAGAGGGGACGGGAGGGGAGGGGAGGGGAGGGGAGGGGAGGGTGAGGGGAGAGGGGAGGGAGGAGGGGAGGGGAGGGGAGGGAGGGGAGGAGCAGAGGAGAGGGGGAGGAGAGGGGAGGGGGAGGGAGGGGAGGGGGAGGAGGGGAGAGCCGAGGTAGAGGGAGGAGAGGGGAGGGGAGGGGAGGAGAGGAGAGGGGAGGGGAGGAGAGGAGAGGGGAGGGGAGAGGAGGGGAGGGGGGGGAGGGAGGGGAGGAGAGGAGAGGGGAGGAGGAGGGAGGGGGAGAGGAGAGGGGAGGGGAGAGGGGAGTGGAGGAGAGGGGAGGGGAGGGGAGTGGAGGAGAGGGGAGGAGAGGGGAGGGGAGGGGAGGAGAGGGGAGGGGATTGGAGGAGGGGAGAGCAGAGGAGAGGGGAGGGGAGGGGGAGGAGGGGAGGAGAGGGGAGAGAGGGAGAGGAGAGGAGGAGGAGGAGGAGAGGGGAGGGTGGGTGGGGAGAGGAGGAGAGAGGGAGGGGAGGGGAGGAGGAGGGGAGGGGGAGGGGAGGAGGGGAGGGGAGGGAGGGAGGAGAGGGGGGAGGGGAGGGGAGGGAAGGGGAGGGGAGGAGAGGGGAGGAGGGGAGAAGAGAGGGGCGGAGGGAGGGGAGGGGGGGGGGGGGCGGAGGGGAGGGGGGGGGGGGGGAGGCGGGGGGAGGAGAGGAGGAGGAGGGGAGGGGAGGGAGGATAGGGGAGAGGGGAGGGGAGGGGAGGAGGGAGGGGGAGGAGGGAGGAGAGGGGAGGAGGGGAGAGGAGAGGGGAGAGGAACAGGAGGGGAGGGGACGGGAAGAGAGGGGAGGGGAGGGGAGGGGGGAGGAGGAGGGAGGAGAGGGGAGGAGGGGAGAGGAGAGGGGAGAGGGGACGGGAGGGGAGGAGAGGGGGAGGGGAGGAGAGGGGAGGGGAGGGAGGAGAGGGGGAGGGGAGGGGAGGAGAGGAGAGGGGAGGGGAGGGGAGGAGAGGGGAGGAGAGGGGAGAGAAGGGGAGGGGAGGAGGGGAGGGGAGGAGAGGGGAGGGGAGGGAGGAGAGGGGAGGGGAGGAGGGAGGAGAGGGGAGGGGACGGGAGGAGAGGGGAGGGGAGGGGAGGAGAGGAGAGGAGAGGGGAGGGGAGGAGAGGGGAGGAGAGGGGAGGGGAGGGAGGAGAGGGGAGGGGAGGGGAGGGGAGGAGAGGGGAGGGTGAATCTTAATCACTGGAGGAGAGGAGAGGGGAGGGGAGGATAGGGGAGGGGAGGGGAGGAGAGGGGAGGGGAGGGGAGGGGAGGAGAGGAGAGGGGAGGGGAGGGTGAATCTTAATCACTGACCAATTGTTCATTGGTAAGTACAAGAGAATATGATGATGGCCCAGCGTGTGTGAAAGAAAATCTGACATTGCTCTAGTTTGTATGTGTGCAGGAGAGTATGTTACTGTCTCTGCTTTTGTACAAAAAAGAATATAATGCTGTCTTTGTATGTGCGTCTCTATTTATGAACTTCAGTGTCATAACCAGCAATGATTCGGGGACGAGGTGGTGCTGAAATCAAACAAGGATTGGCTCCATAAAAGTATGTATTATAATTCCCGTAATTCATCTTGGTGTTAGAATATTTTAAATATGCAATCATACTCTGATTTCTCTTCAGATTTCATAAACATTTTGTCTTCAAAAAGATACAGAAATAAAATGGCAGATGATATAGTAACATAATATAAATACACATTTATTATCCATCAACAATCCTAATAATTTAAGTACAAATTATAAGTGAAAAGTTAAATATAACAAGTCATTTAAATAAATAAAATGCTGGGCCAGAGCAATAATACAGCAAGAAGGGTATGCAGCTGACCCTGTTTTTATCTTATGGGACCTTATCCCATTAGGTCCTGCTAGCCTCTAAGGAGCAATTTCTGAGTGCAGAGCCAGGAGTAAAGCCTGAGTGCTGCCGGGTGTGGCTCAAACACCAAAATAAGAAATAAACAAATAAAATGCAACTGGAAAGAATATTTTTTAATTTTCAAATTAACAGGACAGCATTAATCAGTAATTAAGTATTTATGAAAAAAATTTCAGTAAAGGTGAAAATAAGGCACTGACTAATTGATAATGAAGTCCTAAGACAAAATATTACAAAAAATGAGTAGATTTTGTAAACTATGAGTGAAGGTCACCAGTTTAAAATATGAGTCTCAGAGAGAGGGAAATAGGAGGAAAATTATGAAGAGCATATTTAATATTTGATAAAAATAATAAAATTGTAAATTAAAAAAGTTTGATGAACTCTGAAGATTGAGCATAGAGAGTACACTACATCACATGCCATTAACTAGAAAATGCTGACCTGCTAATCATGTTCCTTTACTAGTGAATTTATTTTTTATTTTAGAAATAGTAAGAACTTCTCTTAGAACAAGCAAGGCATTCACAAAATTTCTATTTTTTAGAATAAATTGTCATAAAAAATGTGAAACCTTTTTATTCAAGAAGACATTAAAAATTAATAGGTAAACCTGGCTCTGCAGCTTTTAGCCATTGCCACTGACCAGCTAGGTCTAATTAAATATTTTACTCATTGTGGATGCTTATAAAATAAAATATTTCTTGTATTTCTCTTTAAAAGTCAGAAATTGCCAATATTACCTACCTACCTACCCACCTACCCACCTTCCTACATACCTACCTACCTTCCTTCCTTTTTCTCTTCCCTTCCTATTTTCTCCTTTCCTTGCTTCTTTCTATTCTTCCTTTCTTGTTCCTTCCCTCCTTCCTTCCTTTCTTTCTTCACTATTTCCTTCCTATTTTCTTCTTTCATTGCTTCCTTCCATTCTTTCATCTTTCCTTTCTTCTGTTCTTTCATTCTGGCTTCCTTCTTTTCTTCCATTTTTCCATTGTCCCTTTCTCCTTACTTCTTTTTATCATTTCTGGCAGCACTCAGGTGATCATATAAGGTGCCTAACATAAGTCAGTCATGAGCAATGCAAGAGCCTTACTTATTTTACTATCTCTCTGGTCCTTTGAATTTTTATTTTCTTCTTTGTTTTTATTCATTTAAATTCTTGGTTAGCATATTTTTTAATATGCCATACATTGTGGGTTATAGACAACTATTTTCTGAATGAGCTAAAAATAAAAGAACAAGAAAATCATAACTATCACTACTCTGCTCTCTTCCTTTATAATCCTTATCTAAGTAGCTCTAGTTAATTAATTTGGAAACAGTTTAATTTGGCACCAGTCTTCTCTCACAACATGTCACAACTTTAATTCAAGTTACTATGATATGGCCTGGTAGTAATTTGAAGATTTCCTACATATATGCATTCTACAGATATAATAGAAATTAATTACATATAAGTAAATTCATTTCTATTTTATCACATGAAATGGAGGAAAAACACTCTTACTCTTCAAAATTAGAGAGAGGGGCCAAAGCGGTGGTGCAGGCAGAAGGGTGTTTGCCTTGCATGCACTAACCCAGGATAGACCACAGTTTGATCCCTTGGGGTCCCATATGGTCCCCCAACCAAGGAGTGATTTCTGAGCACATAGCCAGGAGTCACCCCTGAGCATCACCAGGTATGGCCCAAAAACAAAAACAAAAAAATTAGAGAAAGCTGTAACTCCCAAACTCACCAATTTTAAAAGAATTTTCTATTTTTCACTGTATTTTATGTGATGAAAATTAATTTGACCTTTAATTATGTTCTATCTTCTAAAAATATAAGGTGCGTATGTGAAAAGCTAACATAATTTTTTGTTCACATTTGGCTGTGCTCAGTGTTCCTAAGCCCGACTCTATACTTAGGGATCACCCCTTGAGGTATTTAGGGATCCTTATGCATTGATGGAGATCATACAGGATTGGTTACCTTCAAAACAGCATCTTAACTCTTTAACCTCTGTAATACTTCTCCAATACCTAAATTTTATTTATAATACACTAATTTTATTAAATTCTTCAGACAATGTAAACAGAAACTTTTATTAAAAATCAAAATTTCTTATAATTGACCTATCTTTATAAACTTAGTTTTGTTTTGTTTTGTTTTGGGATTACACCTGGTGATACTCAGGGCTTACTACTGGCTCTGTGCTCAGAAATCACTCCTGGCTTAGAAAACCATATGGGACACTGGAGATCACACTGTTGTCTGTCTTAGGCCAATCATGTGCAAGGCAAATGCCCTACTGCTGTGCCATCGCTTTGGCCCCTATAAACTTAGTTTTTAAACCACATTTTTAGAAGCAGCTCCTTTTAAATCTCATAGAAATTGTTAATGATTACAAGTCAGAAATAGTACTTTGTGTGAATGAAGTAAATTATGACATATAGTATGAATAATATAATATTTCAAAAACAGAGAAAGCTCCCATTGAGGAACAAAAACTTGGTGGCAGAGAGATTTGTTTTCCCAGATTCTCAGTGTTCAGAAAAAATACAAATCAACAAATTGCTTTTACTCTCACCTTTCTACTACTTTGCCCTGTGCCTTTGAAGCTTCCCCCTCCAAGGTTATGAGATTTGCTTTAAAAAAAAACATGATGAAAAAATAAGAGGATTAAAATGTATTGTGACATGCTCACTCATGATGATCTCGAGATACTGGAATTTTAGGCTAGTCCATGAATAATAATAGTAAAAATAAAAACAACCTCATCTTCCCCATTGGCATGCCTAACAGCCTGTCATATACCTGACATATATATGAGGTTATTACTTATCATGCAGCAATGATCTGACCCACCTGCTAACTACAGGACAGCCAGAAATATGTAAGTCTGCCTAGACAAGTCATTCATGCAAGGACTAATCACACACACAAAAAAAAGTTTCTATTTTAATATACAAAGCAGCAAAAGTCAACCAAAAAAATATGGACATGAGTCAACATTCGAACTGTTTTATGTTAAGTATTTTATTGCAAGATATTTATTTAGAGTCTAAATTTATATAACTTCATATTAACTTAATTAAGATGCATCAAATTTTACTAATGAGAAAATAAAATAGACAAACTGCTCCAATCACGCTTTTTAGACTCATTTAACATTAGCCATCCATATCTGAAATATTTGCTTCAAATGCTATCTAAAAAGACATTAATCTCACTATTTGTTAAAATCTACATTGGAACCCAAATGAATTTTGAAGGAAGATAATGTTAATGATTATGTTCAAAACGTCCCAACATCATACTTTTCTTTATTCTTTACACCCCAGCAGAGAATCTAAGGAAAACTGTTTTTTGAGAAACCCTGTGCTTCTGTTTAAATTTTACTTTTGCTGTTTTCTTCTATACTTAGCTTTACACAGGGTTTACTCCTGACTCTGAGCTCAAAGATGGTCATGATGTTGCTCAGGAGACCATAATGGTCACTACATTGACAAAATGCTAAGTTACGTGCCTTATCCCTTATATTATATTTCACTGGCTCGGTATTGCTATCCTTAATACTCAGCTGAAAGTCATTAATATAATATTTAGAAGAATGCTTTTCTTCTTCCAAACCAGATGCAGGAAGCTCATAATACCAGGATTTGTTTTCAATGATCATGGAAGTTTTCTTTGTGGACAAACAACAGATCACTATTGGTAGCTGAAAATCCAACACATAGAAAGGTAAATTTCTGTGGGCTTTTAACTAACTAATAAAATTATTTAGTTTATTTTGGGAATAATGTTACTTCTTGCCCTTATATTTCTGGATTTCTTAAAAATCATCAGGTTACATATATAATATATATAACATATAAATATAAACATGTATATAAATTACTTATGACTTATCCTTTATTTTTCTGCCTATATAAGACAATATCTAAAGAGATCAAAAGTATAAAATGAAAATTTTAATAAGTAAACTATAAATTCTATTTTTTACTTGCTGATCTGAAGAATTTTAAGGAAGTAATGACATATCATTGCAAAACTGGTTGGTCCCAGGTGCAACACTGATGCTCACTAACTGGGATTCCAGGACCTGTAGATAAGAAATGTCACAATTTTGAGAGAATGAGAATTCAGGCTTATGAAAAAGAGGAAAAAAGCATTAAAAATAATGGAATGTAATGATCACTTTCTACAACAGAGATAGCAAAGATTGATCTACATTTTACATTTGCCATTCACAGTGGTTGTAGATCTCGAGAAAATGACTTAACTTTTTTGTTACTGTTAAAAAATTTACAGAGGTGAAGCTATAAAACTTTCTTTGAGGTCAGATCACAGAGCTTTAAACAACTAAAAGCAGTACAGTGATCATGGGGTCCCTATCTAAATGACTTCACTGAGTTTCTACAAATAATTCTGTTTCACACGAAATTATAAATGGTTATTGACCATTTATTTGGCCTGCAAAGTATGTGGGATTAATTTTCCAAGACATTTTTTTATTAATTTCCTTTTATAAAGCTTCCTTAGGGTCTGGGAAGACAATTCAAAGCACTAGAGTACATAGATTTGTATGTGGGAGACCAAGGTTCAATTGTATCCTGCTTAGGGAACTTTCCAGAGTGAGTGCTACCCAGGAAAAGTTTTGTACACCACTGAGTTTGGTCCCAAATTCAAACAAACAAAAATAACTTACCCTCCTTTCATGCTGAATAGAAAATAAGCTAAACTTCCTTGATGGAAGTTATTGCATTAAAGAAATTGTTTCATGCATCAACTTTACAAGTTGAAAATATTAAACCTTACCTGGTTATTAAAATTTATATTAATAATTCCACATATATTAAATGATCCTGTTTCTATATGAAGAACTATCAAATAAACTAAACCATATAGAATTCCTTCCCTTAAATATCTTACTGATTACATGGAAGACAGATATATAGTGAAGATTGTACTATGGCATGATAAATGTGAAGCTGCAAATTTCCTGGGAAATTGTGGGAACCAAAAAGAATCTAACATGGCCTACTAGACATTTATATGAAAGGAAACTTTTATAGAATATTCAGGCTTTGGAAACCAGTTACACTAGTATTCTGGGGGTTAAAGGAGGGAGATATGGGAGACATTCTGGGAACAGGAGTAGAGGGAGGACAATATTGGTGTTGGGAATGCCCTTCATTCATTGTCACTATGTACCATAAATAATTCTGTGTAATGCACTTCAGTCATAATAAAAAAAATCACACACACAAAAAAAGCTAAATGGACCTAAATATTTTCTAATAGTTGGGATAGGACATATGTAAAAAATAAAGCTGAAGAAAATGGGATGATTAGTTCAGCTAAGCTAGAATTATAGATATTAAAAGAAACTTGCCTACTGAGATAAGAAACCCAGAGCTCATTAAAGCTTAAAATATATAGTCAGTAGCTTGTTGTAGTAAGGTGTTTAAACTTCACTGTGAAGGTAATAACTATTGGATGGCTTTATAAGAATGAGAGGATGATTAAGATTATAAGTTCAAAATATTTAATAGAAATTAATTATGAGAGTGATAATGAAAATGGGAAGAAATTGATATATATGTATATAATCAGTCTAGAAGATAAAGAAAAACCTTTGGAGACAGTAGGAGTGAGGAGCAATAAAAATAAAAATTTAGAATAATTTTTCAGTAGACATGCTTTCTATAGTGCCTGAAACAGTGCCACTGATGAAATGGAATGCTTAGGTGGATTTTCATTTTACTTACTTCTACACTAGACAAGCACTTTTATTATAAAAGCCACCATGCTTGAAGATCTATCACTCTGTTCCTAATTCCTGTCAAGACTTAATAGGTAATAAAGAAGACCTTTAAAATTTAGGGCATTCAACTCAGAATACTTAGGCATCCAGATTGGAAACCTTAAATCATCTGGCCTTTCCTTCTACCTGCTGAATTGTGTTATGAACAAGTGGTGGATGAAATATTTCACATTGCTGATTTCAACTTCAAGTCATAAAAATACCAAATTGAGAAAGAGATGAAGAGATGAAGAAGTGAAAACCTCTCAGGTAGAAATACTGAAATGATAAAAGAAAGTCAAATCTTAGTAGTATTTCATTATACTGAAAAATGATAACAAAAATATTTACAGATGCCGGAGATATAGCATGGAGGTAGGGTGTTTGCCTTGCATGCAGAAAGACGGTGGTTTGAATCTCAGCATCCCAGATGGTACTCCAAGCCTGTCAGGAGCTATTTCTGAGCACAGAGCCAGGAGTAACTCTGAGCGCTGTCGGATGGGACCCCAAAACCAAAAATAAATAAGCATGTACTAAAACACAGTTGGCAATAACATCAACATATCATATAGTACACTAACTCTGAAAAGAATTATTAAAAAAAACATTAGATCTTAAGAACTGATGTCAAGATAGCATTGGTATTATCATATAAATGAATGTAAACTGAAACCAGTCACCTCTGATTGCTACTTCCATTGACTAAGAATATCTTTAAGAAAAGCTTTCTTCACTTATTTGTACAATGACTTCTCCTCAAGACTTCATTGGTC
Source organism: Suncus etruscus (assembly GCF_024139225.1). NCBI lineage: Eukaryota > Metazoa > Chordata > Mammalia > Eulipotyphla > Soricidae > Suncus > Suncus etruscus. Next base: position 79,115,716 of record NC_064859.1, read on the forward strand.
CTTAAGGATCCACCATTTAGAATTAATTACTTATATAGCTGTTCACAGTGGAGAGACTTAACATTGGGAGAATAGCTTTATAGATGACTGTATCTTGTGAGTCAGTTCATATTCTAGTACCCTATGAAGCATTCCCATAAGCAGTAATGGTCTCTATATTTGGGATATTGTTCACTGCACACATAACTTTTTGTAACACCTAGAACTTTATATTAGTTAATTCTCTTTTTTTCATTATGATTTGCATGAGAAACCTAAGCATACTGTATTCATCCTTATCTTCCAAGTTCAAGAGAGTTGAAGCAGTTTATACAAGCATTTATTGGGTTAAATTAAGAGCCTGCTTATATATAACATTACAAAATCTGGAATATTTGGATAGCATCAAGTCTAAGGGCAATATGTTATTAGGTAAATAACTTGAGAATGAAATATAGAGTAAGCTCTTTGCTTTTTATTGTAGTGTATAATAATAATTTAACAGTTAAAAAACATTGCTACTAAATTGCAAATATACCAGTTTCACTAGGTTAAAAGTTCATGTAAAAATGACATTTGATACTCAGTGCCTTTCTATAACTCATGACATTGAGCCCTGGTTTTACATAAGAAGAAATAAAGCTCTGAATGGGTCAATCTTACACTTTATTACAAGCCATATGTGCTGGATCCCTGGCCAGCAGTTTTTTACTATAGCATATTTATTTCAGGAGCACCCAAGAAAGGAAAGAATTATCATTTGAATGTTCCCTAGGCATCTGGGAACATTGAAAGCACTAATGAAAGCACTGAGATACACAGCATATGGCCCAGCTAAAGATAGAATACAGACTTGTGTCCACAGCAGGCAGAATCCACTGCAGATCCTCTAATTGATCATTTATGCATACTTTTCTCAAGGACAATTTGTAGTTTATATAAAAAGTCCTCCTGCCAGTGTCAAAGGTGATCTAGAATGAACATATTTGATTAATCTAAACCCCCAGTGGTAAAAGTCAAACTTCCACCAAAAAAAAAAGGAAGGAAAGAAGGAAGGAAGGAAAGAAGAAAGGAAAGAAGGAAGAGAGAAAGAAAGAAAGAAAGAAAGAAAAAAAGAAAGAAAGAAAGAAAGAAAGAAGAAAAAAAGAAAGAAGAAATAGAGAAAGAAAGAAAATAGAAAAATAAAAAAACAAAAAAACAAAAAAAAGAAAGAAAGAAAGAAAGAAAGAGAGAGAAAGAAAGAAAGAAAGAAAGAAAGAAAGAAAGAAAGAAAGAAAGAAAGAAAGAAAGAAAGAAAGAAAGAAAAGAAAGAAAGAAAGAGAAAGAAAGAGAGAGAAAGAAAGAGAGAAAGAAAGGAAGGAAGGAAGGAAGGAAGGAAAAAAGGAAGGAAGGAAGGAAGGAAAAAAGGAAGGAAGGAAGAAAGAAGCAAACATTATTCTACATAATACTCATATATATAATATTTTCCTTCTTTACAAAGAATTTTCTCTATGGCAGTATTGTAAGGTTATTATTATATAGATTTAGAAAACTCAAAACTCAAAAATTTAAATATTTGAACTCAAAAATTTTAAACACTTGCCCAAGATTCTATATTGTGTAAATGGCAGAATCTCATAGCAGCCATCATATATTTATATTTCTAAAAATAGAAATGTAAAGCTCAACTAGAATATGCCATATGTTGAATTTTTTTTGATCCACATATACTCTTTAGGCTATAAGTTGATTGCTTGCTGCTTTTCAACATGAATAGCTTACATGTGAATTACAGAGGAAAACAAAACTTCTATACTGTCCCACATTCACTAAATCTGTAATCACCAGATCAAAAACACACATATATATGCACATGCACACACATATTACCTCTTATCACTACAGTATCTATTTATAAGGTGAAATAAAACACTAAAGGGAAAGGCTTGATTGACTAAGCCTCTAAGTCTAAAAGGCTCTGGCATTGGTCATTAACATTATAAACTCTCTGTGGCTTGCTTCCCATTCACTGACTGATTGCCCAAAACGCTGAGATGTTTATGTCAATCTCAAGGGCCTTATTTTAATTAGACATGCAAGGTCCATGTGCTGAGCTAGTGGAATTTTGAAACAGGAGATTGGATTCTTCATTTGAGTGAAGAGAGAACTTGAGAGGAAGTGAGTCCAGTAATGCTGCCATTGCAACTGAGAATATCAGAAAATTAGTACAAATTCTGCTAAGCAGGAAAGGCAGGATCTGATTGTGAGAGAACTTTCTCAGAGGAAAGGTAAGATGGGAGATACAAAATGTTATCTGTACAAATTCTGTATTAAGATCCTAAGTATTCTAAAGATTTTCAAAAAGGATTTTGAAAAAAGAATGTGATTTTGAAAGAAACATTAAGTTGTTAACTGCAAATGAAGTGGATAAAATGATTCTGCTTTGAATAAAAATAAACACTAGCCTTGTTTATTCTGCAAGAAAGGAAAAATAATTTCAAGTAATTAGCATCAAAACAAATTTAGAAATTTGTGAGAGCCAAATAAACCAACACATCTTGGAGAAAGAATCACCAGAAACCTGAAAAGGTAAAATGCAAACAGGTAAATAAATTATCTCTCTAATAGATATAAGATTGCCTAATAGAATATTAGGTATAATATTAAGAAAACATCCTAACCACTGATCTTTTAAAAGAATATGGCAAAAGTCAGAAGAGCAAAGGTACACAATAAACTGTTTTATATGTGATAGTGAAAAAAAACATACTAAGAATAAAAGGCAGTAGAACATGAGAACTGATCTACAAAACTGAGCTTGAAGAGAGTGAGGGTAAAATATGGAAGGAGAGAAAATCAAAAACAAGGTTGGAAGGAAGTAGATACTCTGGTAAATATTTGGTGTTAGAAGATTATAGAAATAGAACCTTATAATTAAAGTATTTTAAAACAATAGAATTTTAAAAATATGGTTAGGCAAATAAAATAATAAAAGTACCATAAATAGAACTACAATTCTGGAAAATTATATAAAATAGAGATTTAAGATATTAGAAGGGGGAGTAAATGATCATGCAAGGAGTCTATAGTTAATCTCATGACAGTATACTTCAGGAGTGGAGAAACCCTTTATCTCCTAGGCCAAGAGAATTCCCTCTATAATATCCCCAATAGTTACTGTGCCTATGCAGGAGGAAAAAGAAAAGAAAAAAAAAAGCACAAAACAATCATTTTCCACATATTTATTTATCGATTGATCAATTTTTTTGACATCTTTATTTTGGTGTAGAGATTGAAGTTGATGTCTCCAATATTATTTTATTTTATCTTATCTTTCTCTTTCTTTTTGCACTCGAGCATGATTTGATTTCAGAACCGAGACTATTGTGTGGTGCTTATCTTTATTGCTGTAGTGCTCACTGGTTAGTTAATGTAATATTTCTTTCTGTATTGTTGTATTTTGTAACCCAATCTATTGCTTTTCTTTCCTTCAACAAAACCACATACCTCGATTTATCTAGCTCTGCCTTTTAAATAAAGGGGGAAACAAGGGAGGGTTCCAGGACCAAACAGATATATGATCACTAATAGTAAGCCAGACGAAGAGGGGTCCACTTACTCTAGCAGCCCGGGAGGTGATGGTGGGGTATGTGGATTGTAGAAAGTGAACTGGGATGGGGGGGAGGACATATTTGGTGATGGGTATTCCCCTGATTCAATGTTAATATGTACCTAAAATACTATTGTGAAAGGTATGTAAGCCATTATGAAAAAAATTGTGTTTTAATCAGAAGCTTTCTTTGAATTACATGTATTATTATATTATATTAATTATATTATATGTTATGTTACTATATTATGTTATGTTAGTTTACCTCATTATGCTAATCAATTTTGTCTCTTGAATAAATTCTTACAATAAAAAATAAAAAATTATACCTTAAAAAAAGATATTAGAGAATGCATAATGGTTGAATTTACCTAAACAGAAAGATAATTGAAGTAGCCCAGAAAATAAAATACTTGTTAGGAACTCAGAAGGTATATTATCTTGAAGTGAAATAAGAATGATTTTCAGCCTGCCACTTTACTATACTATACTATGTTTCTAGAAGGTTTTTGATAGTCTTTAAGGTTTTCTAAATGCTCTATCATATCATCTGCAAACAGAGAGAGCTTAACTTCAATGGCCTTCTTATACACAAATAATGATAGAGAAGAAATGGACCTTAAAAAACAATCCCATTCACAATAGTACCACAGAAAATAAAATATATTGGAGTCAACTTAACTAAAAAGGTGAAGGACCTATACAAAGAAAACTACATAACACTGCTTCAAGAAATAAAAGAGGACACAAGACAATAAAAACACATACCCTCTTAAGGATTGGGGTGATTGGCATAATTAAAATGGTAATACTCCCCAAAGAATTGTATAGAGTTAATGCAATTTTTCTAAAGATACCCATGATATTCTTCAAGAAAGTGGATCAAACAATTCTGACATTCATTTGGAACAATAAACATCCATGAATAGCTAAAACAATATTAGGAAAAAGAAAATGGAAAGCATTACTTTCCCCAACTTTAAATTGTATTACAAAGCAATAATCATTACAATAACATGGTGATGAAATAAAAACAAACCTTTAGATCAGTGGAATAGACTTGAGTATTCAGAGATTTTTCCCAGATATAGAATCAATTAATCTTTGATAAAGGAGCAAGAAATACAAAATGGAGCAAAGAAAGCCTCTTTAACAAAGGGTGCTGGGACAAATGGTCAGCCAAATGTAAAAATGCAAGATCTGACCTCTATCTAACATCATGCACAAAGGTCAATTCAAAATAGATTCAAGACCTGAACATCAGACCTGGAGCCATAAGTTACAAAGAAGAACATAGGTAAAATACTCAATGACATTACAACTAAAGGAATCTTAAGGAGGAAACAACAAGTAGAAGCAGAGATAAACAAATGGGAATACATTAAACTGAGAAAATTCTGGACTTCAAAGGAATCAGTGACTAGTATAAAAAGGTCACCCATAGAATGGGAGAAAGTATTAAATTAATACCCATCAGATAAGGAGCTAATATCTAAGATATACAAGATACTGACAAAACTTAACCAAAAAAAATTAAAACCCCATAAAAAATGGACAGATACTTTGATAAAGAAGAAATACAAATGGCCAAAAGGCACATGAAAAAATGTTCCACATCACTAATTATCAGGGAGGTGCAAATCAAAAAACAATGAGGTACAATCTCATATCATAGAGACTGGAACACATTACAAAATACAAGAAAAATCAGTATTGGTTGGGATATGGAAAATAAAAACTCATTCACTGCTGGTGGGAATGCTGTCACGTCCCGCCTTAAGGGAAAACAGTATGAATATTTTTCAAAAAACTGGAAATTGAGCTCCCATATGATCCAAAAAAACACAATACAAAAATGTCCTCTGCATGTATTTTATTGCAGCTCTATTTACAATAGCCAGAATCTGGAAATAAACCAGATGCCCAACAACAAATAAGTGGCTAAACAAACTGTGATACATATACATAATTGAATACTATGCTATTGTCAGGAAAGATGACATCATAAAATTTTCCTATACATGGCTGGATAAAGTAACTATTATGATGAGTGAAATGAGTCAGAAAGAAAAATTAGACACAGAATAGTCTCACTCATTTATGGGATTTAAGAAAAATAAAATAGTATGGTAATAATACCCAGAAACCATAGAGATGAGGTTTGAAAGGACCAGCACAACGATTGGTGAGCACAATCAAAAAATAACTACACCAACAACTATCATGATAATGGTAGTGAGTGAAAGAAATAGAATGTCTCAAAAACAGACAGGGTGGGGAGGAGGGAGATGGGGAGGCATTGATGGTGGGAAGGTTTCAGTGGTGAAGGGGATGTATTTTCTATGACTGAAACTCAGCTACAAATATCTTTGTAATCATGGTGCTTAAATAAATATTTTTAAAATATAAAAATTTAAAAAGTAATTTGGATATATAAAATCGGTAAGAAATTTTTTAAAAAAGTACTTTTTAGTTGAAGAGATTTCCAAGTGCAATGACTTTATGATATAACTGGACTTAAAAAGATAGTGTGGGTGGCTAGAATAAAGAAAAAAAGGACAGCATAACTAGAAATTAATCTGGAATCATATCTTGGACCTTGCTGAGCATACAAAATAGGTCATGATAGTTTGTTGCTTATTAGGAGTATGTTGTAATATAATAAAATACAAGTAAAAGGGATGAGATGAAAGACCACCAATCATACCTGTATTTTGACAATTGCTCTGAGAAGAATGACCAAAATATATGTTTGTGACTTAAAGCAATTATTATAGTATTCCTTGACAAAGGAAACTCAAAATAGGTAAAAATAAGTAACTACAAAGTCTCAAATTAGTAGAAAGATATCCTATTCATCAATATTGTAGATAAGCACAAATTAAACTAATTGAGGCTATTTTCACTGTTTTTCTTCTCACTTCTTAGGAGATAAGGTGATAAAAATATGAAGGTATGACTTGAATTCATAAAATAATACTCTATTTTCTGCCTGGATAGTCCCAGAGTTGAAAAGAACTTTGAGAAACAGCAACTTGTACTTAGAGAATGACAAGCATGAAAGAATAAATGTTGTGGAGATTTTGACAAGTTTGTTAATAAATACTTGAGAACTCCATTATTAGCTTGTAAGTATAGATGTAAGATTGCAAGGAATTCAAAAGGAAAATAAACAAATATAAATAAAAAATTATCTCCAATTACTTTTTCCTTTAATATGTGTACATAGTTTAAGAAAACTGTGTATAATATATAGATAATATATGTATATGTATACATATAAATACAAAATACATGAAAGTAATTGGAGATAATTCTTTAAAAAATAATTTAGTTTTAGATGCTCCAAGCTAGAAAAAGTGTAATAAATACTAAGAAGGTATAACAACTTTAGACAAAAGAAATCTATCTATATTGTGATGTGAAGTTTAGCATTCCTCATAGATGAGCTTTCATTAGATTAAGTAACTTCTCTCTTATTCCTACCTTGGGCAGTTTTATTTTTAAATTATAAATAAGTGTTTTACCATTTCAAATGATTTTCTACTGATTCAATGATTATAAAGATTCATACAAATTTTCATTTTTTCTTTTAAAATGATAAATTGATTACTATTCAAATTTTAAACCCACTTTTTATTACTAAAACAAACTCTTTAACCTAATTTATTATTTGTTTTATGTATTTATTATTTTATTTTGTTATTACTTTGTTGGACTTGACTTTTGTCATCAGTGTTAATGAGTGATATTTGCTTCTATGTCCCTTATTCCATTAAGATGAAATGTATGACCTAAACCACGTGGAACTTTATTTAATTTAAGCATACTTGGGTCCAGCGAGGTGGCGCAAGAGGTAAGGTGTCTGCCTTGCAAGCGTCAGCCAAGGAAAGACCGAGGTTCAATCCCCTGGCGCCCCATATGGTCCCCCCCCAAGCCAGGGGCAATTTCTGAGCACTTAGCCAGGAGTAACCCCTGAGCATCAAATGGATGTGACCGAAAAAAACAAACAAAAAAAAAAAAGCATACTGATTTTAGACTATTTAATCTGTTATATTAATATGGATTAATTTATTTCAATCATTTTTTAATTTATACCTGGAATGATTTGACTTGTTTTTCCCTTTTTTTGTTCTTTTGTTTTGGGGCCACACCCAGTGACACTGAGGGATTACTCATGGCTATGCATTCAGAAATTGCTTCTGGCTTGGGGAAACCATATGGGACACGTGGGGTTAAACCTAGGTCCATCCTAGGTCAGCTGCATGCAAAGTTTTTCAATAAAGAACTATAAAATTAACAGAGACAACTGTCAGTCAAGCCAAGGAAACCTAGGTCTGTAAATAAATCTCAGAAAATTGAAGATCCCACTCTATCATGGTCTCTTCCATTGACAAATATAGATGCTTCTGTATTTAATAATTAGCACAAAAGGCATAAGAATCCATATACAGGGGCCGGTAAGGTGGCGCTAGGGGTAAGGTGTCTGCCTTGCAAGCTCTAGCCAAGGAAGGTCTTCGGTTCAACCCCCAGCGTTCCATATGGTCCTCCTAAGCCAGGGGCAATTTCTGAGCGCTTAGCCAGGAGTAACCCCTGAGCATCAAATGGGTGTGGCTCGAAAACAAAAACAAACAAACAAACAAACAAAAAAAGAATCCATATGCAGCTTTGTTGAGGGCTTATTCCTTAGAAGTCTTTGGGGTTACAAAGGTGTCTTCTGGAATCAATCTGACACTACTGATGACAGACAAGTACCTTATTCACTATACTTTCTCCAGCCCCCCCCAAATAATGATTTGCTGCATAAAATTTAAATTAGTTTGTTCCTTACTACAATTGAAAAATGTATGATCTGATATATATATTGTTAAAAATAAAGTATAAAGGGGCCAGAGAGATAGCATAGAGGTAAGGTGTTTGCCTTGCATGCAGAAAGTCGGAAGTTTGAATCCGGGATCCCATATGGTCCCCTGAGCCTGCCAAGAGTGATTTCTGAGCATAGAGTCAGGAGTAACCCCTGAGCACTGCTGGGTGTGACCCAAAATACAAATAAATAAATAAATATAAAGTAGAAATCAGGAATAAGAAACTCAAGTCTCCATGATAAAACATATTTTTATTTATTTTGGACCACATTCTATGATGTTCAGCACTTATTTGTGGCTCTGTACTCAGGAATATCACTCTTAGATCTACATGTGGTGTCAGGGACAAAATTCAAGTTGGCCAAGTGCAAGGCCAATCCCTACATGTTCTATTATCTCTCCATCCCACCCCACACACACAAATTGCTTTTTTAGTCTGTTATTTGTTAACTATTTCAATAAGAAGATCATTACCATGGAAGAAACTGAGTTTGATGATGTAAAAGTTCTAGTAATTTTGAGAAACACTGAGGAGAATCAAGTAAAAAATTGAAATCCTTATGGAAACACATATCAGAAGCTCAGATTGTGGCATTAGATATTAGAAAAGTGACAGATAAAGTTGGTGAACTGGAGGCGACCACAGTCACAAATAGCATCTCTTCTAGAAGTTCCTATTATACCTGTTTCTCTCATTTGAATGTCTATAAAAGGAGGCAAATCTAAAGACTCCAATGCATAGATTTGCAGGGTGGAAACATTGAACTTCATTAGAAACTGAATAAATGAACACTAGCATATCAGGCATGCTGAGAAAATTAGAAAATTGTTTTTTAATGAATACTTTCTATCTTCAGTAGCAAAGTACTTCCACTACTTCTCAGAGCTTTATGTTTTAATTTAAAAAGCAGTGTCCTTTCGTGTCATCTGTTTTTACAAATATTCAGAAGGTTGGTCACTTAGAATATACCAAACTTCATATATGATTTCTTGGAGTCTGTCATGTGCATACCTTGTGTAAATGTTTTAAAATATTGGAAGCTGTGATTTATGTGAGAAGTACTACCTATTTCCTAACCAATGTCATTCTGAAAACTGTTCAAACCCTGTCACTAGGCCCATCAAGTGATCAAATATAACACAGGTGTTGAGGTTCCAGTTAATAACTCCGCAGGGTATAAGCCTTGTCAAAATCTCAACTAGGAAGATTCTTTTCACTACTTCTTTACTTTCCCCCCACTTTTAATCAACAGAGATGTGATGGGAAAAGAACAACATCAAACTAAATGTCAAGAGACCTGGAATGATACCTCAGCTTTGTTGTTATCTACTTCTATGACTTTGGGAGTCACCTTAGCTCTCTAAGTTTGTTTTCTCAACTAAATATATAAACAACGATGCCGTTTTCACAGGTATTATTATAAAAGCCCTTGTAAAAGGAGAATTTGGGACCAAAATAATAGCTCTAATGATACAGCTCAAGCTTGATCGCTAGTAATATTTGGTCTCCTGAGTGTGGTTGTAGTGAACCAAAAAATTCACAGCACCACCACCCCATGTGCTAAGCAATCTGACTACACCGTGGGTTGCTCTCCAAATATTGATGGATCACAAACTTATGCAAACAAAATGAAGATCTAAAATGTGTCAGATATTTAGAATACTACATTAGTTTTTTAAAAAATAAAACAAAGAATAATGTCAAAGGCTCTACCAAAAAGTTTCTCAAAAAGTAGATTTGTATAGCAAAGTGGCAGGTTACAAAATTAACATGCAAAAATTATTGAGCTTTTTATACACAAATAATGATAGAGAAAAAATAGGCATTAAAAATCAACCTCATTCACAATAATACCACAGAAAATCAAATACCTTAGAGTCAACTAAAAAGGAGAAGGACCTATACAAAGAAAACCACATAAAACTGCTTCAAAAAATAAGAGGACACAAATAATTGGAGACATATACCCAGTTCATGGATTGGGAGGATTCATATAATTAAAAACAGTAATCCTAAAAGCATTGTAAAGATTTAATGAAATCCCTCTAAGGATACCATGACATTCTTCAAGTAAGTTGTTCAAACACTCCTGAAATTTATTGAGAACAATAAATGTCCACAAATAGCTAAAAAAAAAAAAAAACTAGGAAAAAGAAGATAGGAGGTATCACTTTCCTCCCACTTTAAATTGCACTACAAAATAATAGTCATCAAAACAGCATATGTATTAGAATAAAAGCAGACCCTCAGATTAATGGAATAGAGTATTCATAGAATGACCCCCAGACATACAATCATTTTTGATAAAGTTGCAAGAAAAACAAAATGGAGCAACGAAATCATCTTCAACAAGTGGTGTTGGGACTGTTCAGCCACATGCATGAAAGCAAACTCTGACCTCTATCTAACAGTTGGCACAAATGTCAAATCAAAATGTATTACAGACCTTGACATAAAACCTGAAACCATAAGGTATACAGAGGAAAATGTAGGCAAACCACTCCATGGCAATGAGACTAAAGGCATCTTCAAGGAGAAAACACTACTATCAAAGAATATGAAAGCAAAAATAAACAAATGGGGCTACATTTAACTAAGAAGCTTCTGCACTTCATAGGAAACAGAATGTGACTAGGATACAAAGGCTATCCACCAAATGGGAAAAAACTATTCACCCAATACCCATCAGATAAGGGACTGATACCTAAGACAAACAAGGTACTGACAGAACTTAACAGGAAAAAAAAATTAAAACCCCATCAAAAATGGGAAGAAGAAATGAACAGTCATTTTGACAAAGAAGAAATATAGATGGCCCAAAGGCACATGAAAATATGCTTCATAGGTACGGAGTGGTGTGCAAGCAGTAAGGCATCTCTCTGCCTTACTCACGCTACCATAGTACGGACCACAGTTCAATTCCCCAACATCCCATATGATCCCCCAAGCCAGCAGTAACCCCTAAGCGTCACCAGGTGTGGCTCAAAAACAAACAAACAAAAAAAAAAAAAAGAAAAAAATCCAAACAAACAAAAAAAATATGCTTCACATCACTAATCACCAGAGAGAACAAATCAAAACAATGAGGTACCATCTCATGCCAGAGAGTGGCACACATCACAAAGTATGACAACAACCAGTGCTGGCCAAGATGTGAGGAAAAAAGAAACACTCATTAACTACTAGTGGGAATGTCATCTATTATAGCCTTTATAGAAAACAATATGGATAATCATCAAAAAACTGGAAAATGAGCTCCCATATGATCCAGCAATATGACTTCTAGGAATATACTGTAGAAATACGAAACACACACACACACACACACAAATGCCCTCTGAACTCCTTATTCATTGCAACACAATTTGCAATAGTCATGATCTGGAAATAACTCAAGTGCCCAACAACAGATGAGTGGCTAAAGAAACTGTTTTCCATCTACACAATGGAATACTATGCACTGTTAGGAAAAAGTATGTCATAAAATTTGCCTGTACATGGATATACATGGAGACTCTTATGCTGAGTGAAATGAGTCCAAGGGAGAGAAATAGATGCAGAATACTCTTATTCTTCTGTGGGATTGAAGAAAAATAATACAGCATGATAATAATAATATCCAGAAGCAATAGATATGAGGGCTGGAAGGACCAGCCTCTGATATAAAACTTATCACAAATAGTGGTGAGCACAGCTAGAGAAATAACTGAACTTACAAGTACCTTGACAATGATAGTGAGAGAGAAATAAAATGCCTGTCTCCATGACAGGCAGGGGTTGAGGGACTAGAGAAATGGGAAACATTGATGACAAGAAAGTTACACTTGTGAAGGGTGGTGTACACATGACTACTGAAATGCATCTATGAATATTTTTATTGTTTCTGTGCTTAAATTATTAAAAAGAGGCACACTTAGGATTGAGCAATAGCATAGTGGTCTTGTACGGGACCAACAGAGGATGGTTTGAATCCTGGCATCCCATATGATCCCCCGAGCTTGCCAGTTGCGAATTCTGATGGACCAATGGCTCTGATTCAAAAAGACTCAACCAATTTCTTTACCAACATTATCTCAAATTTTATTGATATTATTAAATTTTATCTCAAATTAAATTAATAAGATGTTTTTAAGGCATTTACAATCTATACTTAAGTAATTTTATTATACATTCAATTTTTTTCAACTTTTATTTCCTAAAGAAATCTACAGCCTATAACTAAGAAATTTATAGGGTATAGCCAGACTATTCTATAATAAAAAGTGACAAGTCATTTACTTATTTTAAAAAATGTTTCTAAGACAGAAATCAGGAAGGATATTGAAGAACACATTCACAATAAGAGTAGAATCATAATAGCAGGTAAAGAGGGTGATGCATAAGTAAAAGAAATATCCTTTTTCTTTTCTTTTTCATTGTTTCTTTTCACATATTTGATATGGATCCTATCAAAGATCTATACAACATTTGAAGAGTTTAACAAGATAACAAACCAAAAACAATCTCATAAAAAATAAAAAGAATTGAATAGACACTTCTTCAAATAACATACAGATGGACAATAAATATATGAAAAAGTAACCTCTATCACTTATCAGCAGGAAAATGCAAATCAAAACAATGAGATATCACCTCATGCTTGTGGGATTGGCACACATCAAAAAGAGTAGAAACAAACAATACTGATGGTGATATGGGGGGAAAAGGATAAATGTTACTGGGAATTACATGGAAAGAAAAGAAAAAACAAGAGCTGCCATGCGTATACATGAAGATGTAGTAAAAGGCAAATATATTTAAACCCACCAATTTTTTCCGGTGTTCCAATCACTGCATCTAGTCTGTGACCTCTGTGATTAAATTTTAATACAGTCTCGGTGAGTCACACATGAATAATGCATTTCCTTTCATTAATTCCAACACAATCACTTGAATTAAATGCATGTCTTACATTTTGTCATGATGTTATATCTCTAAAATGTTATCAAATTTAAACAATTTTTTTCAATTTAAAGCAATGCCCAAACATTTGATATTTAAAATCTTCTTTATATTATTTAGGTTTTGGGCAAAGTATAATTGCTAGAATATAATATAAATAGAATAAAAATAACAACTGCATTTGTTTAGCTCCCTTTTCATTCTAAAATATATTCAATATATTTTAATTAATTTTTATCAAAAATAAAACAGTTATATGAATTTTATAATTACACAAAAGGAGTTTAATGGTCACATTAATATTAATGTAGTCTCAAATCTATTTTTAAAAGTATCATGCTTTTAAATTTTAATTACAATTGACGAGTTATGCTAGTTTAAAGATTCTCAAATTAAATTAGTGGGAATAACTGTAGTTTATATCAGGTTCTTTGCTTTCTTCCTTCCTGGCTGCCTCATGACAAGTAAACTATCCGACACTATCATCAAAATTATCACCACTATTACCAACCACCAAGGACAAGTAGAATCAAAAGTTAGAAAGCAGAGCAGAAAAAAAAAAAAAAAAAAGAATGGCTGAATGCTTGAAAGGTTATGAGATAGGCCACACACCTGTGGTGGTCAGGGCATGAATAAAGTTGATGTTTCCTGAAAAAAAAAAGAAAAGAAAGCAGAGCAGACTTTTTTTTTAACCCATTATGTTACCCTATGATCTGTAGGTTTCATGAAGGTGGTTACCTGTCTTTAACTGATTTGTAAGTGAATCTTTGGAGAATATCTTTTTTGTACTACTTTTGAGATGAAAATGTACTACTTTTGAGTCATGAAAATTCCTCTGCAAACTAAATAACTTTTTACATCATCCTCTGCTACAAATATCTACAGAAATCTTCTAGTTAAATTATGTAAATAGAATACTTCAGAAAAGATGCATATTAGAAAACTCTCCAATTGTATGTTGGAGCCAAGATTTAAAAATGTGGTTAAATAATAACAAAATGAAATTCTATAAAATAGTAATTTTAGAAGCACTGCTTATTGTACTTAGTACATCTAGGTCAACTCAGTACTAAGATTTTGAGATAATCTGTTCTCACAAACACAAACACATATACAATAAAGACCTCAGGGGAAAAATAAACATGCTTTAAATAAAGAAGCTATAAATTATATTTTATTGCTTTATTTATGCATATTGTTTACAGAGTTGTTCATTGTTTGGGTTTTAGTCATATAATGTATACCACCATTCACTAGTGCACCCTTCCTGCCACTACTGTTGACTTTTTTCTCCTTCACCCCACTCTTATCCAACCCTGTCTCTGGGGAGTCATTTTGCTTCTCTCTTACTCTATCTCTCTATCTCTCCCTCACCCTCTGTATATCTCTTCTTTCTTCCCTTCTTTCAATTTTATTCTTCTCTTCTCTCCTCTCCTCTCCTCTCCTCTATCTCCCCCCTTCACCTTCTCACTCTTTCCTTTTTGATACCAGGGTTTGCACTATTGTTAATAGAGTGGTGTCATGCATGTCACTTTCTCCCATTTCAGCACCAAGTTCTTGTCCAGGACGTTAAGTTCCAACTATCATTGTCATAATGGACCTTTCTTTATTATAACTGCACTCACTGACTGCTGTTTGTGGCAAGCTTCCTATCATGGTCTGGACCACCTAACCTTTATGAATCAGATTTTTTTTATTTTACTCATTACAAAAAATAAAGTGGTTTTCTGAACTATGAATCTCTTTTGTGGGTGCATTTTTCTTGTGAATTGATCTTGAAACTTTGCCAGTCTTTTAGAATTATTAATATGCTTGTAAGGCTTTTATCTTTCTTTTGGTTTATATGGTGTTCTACTTTAATTGATTTGTGCCTGTTGACCCTTATATCTCTGGAATGAAATTCACTTGATCATCATGTATGTTCCTTTTGACATATTTTTGTATTTGACTTGCTAAGATTTTTTTTTGTTCAGGATTTTTTAATGAGTATTCATTAAGGTTTAATCTACATTGTATTAATGATAATCTAGACTGTGCTATTTGCATTTTGGTTTGTTTGGCTTTGGGACCATACCTAGCTGTGTTCAGGGTTCATTTCTGTTCTATGCAAAATGTCACTCCTGGTAGTGCACCAGTGTGACAAGAGATTGACACAGAGAAAACTGTGTGCAAAACTCTCCGACCCTTCTTCCTGTCTGCCTTTTTAGGGTAATGATCAATCATGGAAGATGTAAGGAAAGATTTCTATTTCTTTACCAATTTAGAAAAGATTAGGGGCCGGGCGGTGGCGCTAAAGGTAAGGTGCCTGCCTTGCCTGCGCTAGCCTCGGACGGACCGCGGTTCGATCCCCCGGCGTCCCATATGGTCCCCCAAGCCAGGAGCAACTTCTGAGCGCATAGCCAGGAGTAACCCCTGAGCATTACCGGGTGTGGCCCAAAAACCAAAAAAAAAAAAAGAAAAGAAAAGAAAAGATTAAAGAATATGGGCACTACTGGTTCTTCTATGTTCTGCAATAAGTCACTAGTGAACTCCTCTGGAGTAGGCATGTGGGGGAAATTTTCATTACTGTTTCAGTCTCCTTGCTCCTTATTGGTCTATTCAGATTTTCTACTTCTTTGTGATTCGATTTTGGAAGTTTGCATGATTCTCCAGTTTATTGGCATAAAGCTGTTTGTAATGATCTTTATTATCTTTGTACTTCTAAAGTGTCTGTTAAAATTGTCCCCTTTGATTTCTGACCTGACTTATTTGGGTTTTCTCCTATTTTTTCCTCTGAGTTTAGGATCTGTTTTTTTTTTTATTATTATTTTGGAAAAAAACCCAACTCCTGATATCACTGATCACTTTTTCTTTTAGATTTCTATATGGTTGATTTCTTCTCTGGTTTTTATTATCTTTCTTTTACTTTCTTAAGAATTCATTTGTTGTGCTTTCTCCAGATTCTCAAGCTGTGAGGTCTGGCCACTGATTCAAGCTTTTTCACCATTCCTGATATAAGCATGTATGCTATAATTACCCCCCATCCCATTAGTATTGCCTTTGCTGTGTCTAATTTGGTCTGGCTGAACTAAGCATAGATTGACTGTGTATTTTATGGCTATTTGGGTATAGACTTGAGACAGGGAAATGGCCTGGAGTTCAGGCTCGACTGAATCTGCTTTATTTATTCATTTGACACACAGCCTTTTAGTCTTTACTTTCTGTAAACTATTGTTATTATACTGTAAAAGTAACTTATTTCATTACTCTTTACCCTTAAGTCGTAACCTAGAATAATCACAGGAGCCTGTATTAAGGTCCAATCATCATTTAAAAATAATTTAATGCTGGGCTCTATAATATTCACACATTTAATTATAATTAATTAATAAAGTTTAATACACAAACAAAAAATTTCTAAGAGGAGACATATTGATTATTTTCTTCAGCATCGTGGATATGTAATATGCATATTACATATGTAAATTGGATATGTTACACCATTACATATAATGGTGTATATAATGGCATCCAAAAATGTTGTTACTAGAAATGACAGGATCATTAATGCATATGTGTTCAATATACTAAAAATTAACATAGTTATTTTCTTGGAATTAGTAGCAGTTTCTTATATTTCACTACTAAAAAATAAAATACATTTTCAACAAGTTGTAAAACCAGTATGCAAATATATTTTTCATTTATATTTACAAACAACAAACTGGAAAAGAAAAAATACAGGAACAATTCCATTTACTATTGGAATAAAATTGAGTATTTTGAGAAATAAAATTAAAAAAGGAAGTTAAAGACCTGTGCAACAACAAAAACATGACAAAAATGTATACATATATGGATACTGGATGTATGACAAGAAGCGAAGTGCAGACATTTAAGAAAGGTGTTTTTTTAATAGACTGTGCTAAGGTGATTAGATGTTTACATGCAAAATAATATATTTGCACCATCATCTCATACCACCCAAAAACTTAATTCAAATGGGATTGCAGATTTGAAAGTAGGGTCTAAAGAAGAATAGGCAATACATTGTGTTATATAGATACCAGTGATAACTTTGAGGTGTCAACTGTTATTAGCAAGAGAAATGAATACAGAAAAGGAAAACAGGAACATATCCAACTAAAGGGCATCCACAGTGAAAAAAAATTATGAAAACAATGACAGTCAACTGAGAGAAAATATTTGCACATAAAACATCTGACAAGTGATTAATATTTAAGATGTAAAAAGAAGTCATACTACATAGCAACAGCAACATAAAATAGTGCCATCAAAAAAATAGAAATAACATATGAATAGTGTCTTTTCCAAAGAAGGCAGAGGGCTAGGAGGAAAATGATAAAAATCCTCATCATCTATAATCAGGAAAATGCAAATAAAATTTGTAATAAGATATCACCTCACACATATGAGAATAACCTATGTAAAACAACAACAAAACCCCAGAACTTGTAAGTTGGTTGAAAAAAACAGAGAAAAGAAATTCTGTGCACATATGGTAAGAATGCCATAGCAAACAATGCAGCTTTGTTTAAAAATTTAAAAATTCATTGTAAGATCCAGCAATCCACTCCCAAGGTATCAATCTAAATAATAAAAATCAAATTAAATAACATGAATATTCCATTGCTTAAATTTCCAAGTTAAGAAAGGATGCCAAAGAAGCATTCTAAAGTCCCAATGAAGGATCATTAAATTTTAAATAATGTGGGGTACATATTCTATGAAATCATTCAGTTTAAAGGCAAACTGATGAAGATGTTTCATTAGTGATTAAAGAAAAATTTTCATTACTGGTAACATGAATTGAGCTGGAAGGCATTGAGCTGACTGGAAGAATTCAAAAAGAGCTAAGACAAATACTGAATTATTTCACTATTGTGTATTATAAAGAAAACTGTAAAGAATCAGACAAACCAAAATTAAACATTGTTTTTCACAATGCCCATCAGAAACACCCACATCCTTTACCAGTGTTTTTTCATGACATTTAAATATTTAATATATTTTTATAGTATCTCCCAACTATTAAAACTTGTCTTGATTCTAGTTGCAGAATTTGGCCCAAAGTACAAAATGTTTCAATTTCCTTTTAATTATCTCTAGTTAAGAGATATTGTGATTATGAATATAAAATCACTCACCAAATGTGGTTCCTATAAATGTTCCAGCTTATCCATGACACTGGATTCTGGTTTAATATCTATAACATAGCTGCTTCTTGACCCAAACTTTATATATTACCTAGAAGCACAAATGAACACTGATAAATATTTGCCAACTGAATATGAAAAAAGGAGGGAAGACTTGTAGAATTTACATATTAAGTGGTATAAATACATTTTAACTACAATATGATAGTAACAAAGGCAAAAGATGATTTAAGTTTTCATCTGTAGAATTTTCCAATAGAGATAATAATTTAAACCAACTCATAAGCATATGCAATATTAAAATGTAATAAAATAACATAATACATTTAAGTGATAACTGTTTCTTAATAGTGTTTCTAGTATGATTGTTTACCTAAAGATTTAAATAATTTAATTTTAATATCTCTGTATTTAACACAGATAACATACCTAAATATTTTATACTCAAATCTCAATTTCAACATAATATAGCCTAGAAGTATCAGGAATAGTAAGTTCAGAATGAGTGGTTTTACAAAGAAAAATAGAAAAAAATTATAGAAAAATGGCTCTATTTTCTTTTGATGATATAATTTATATTAAATAAAACTATGTAATACAAACTTAGTCCACGCTAAAAATGATCTACTTCAGAGGGAAAGGAAATGGTAATGCTTGATAGTTTGTCTGAATTTTTTCCATAAAAAATAAACCTAATTTGACATAGAGATTTAAGGACATTGAAAGTATGAATCACAGAAAAATATCAGCACATAATAGATCTGTCTTATGAAAGTATATATGAATACCGAACAGTCCCCAGTCAGACCTGCCCTTCACATTTACCCAAAAGAAAACTTTAAGTGTCCAAAGCAATGTTATAAAAATTATGAGCAAAATTACACTACTCAGACAGATTATATAGAATGGCCTAGGACTATATTGTTGTGGAATATATAAAGCTTTAATATGTACTAATAATTTAACAAGAATCTCTTTTGCCCTTTGACAATAGACATATTATTTTATTTTTTAAATGCTGAACTCAAAGAAATTTAAGAGATCATCTGTTTCAGTGTTACTGAACCATTTTCAAGCTCAACTGGACCTGTTCTGCATACATGTTTATGGACTGACAGTTAAAACAGAAGCAGATTATCTGTAGTTTTCAACATTTCTAAACCTGCAGATCAATAGAGGTTTGGCCTGTGACTGTTCTTTGAAGAGCATTGATCTAACTCAACTTTTTCATTCTATCAATATTAAAATCAAGACCATGTAAATAAATACAATTTATCCAGTCTCAGAGTCTCAGACTATGATTACTCAAACTTTCATATGTCTTTTAACCATACCAGGTATAATTGTCCCTATCTGTATGCATGCTAGTCAAGGAACCTAAATGGCTTCTCTAAGACCCATAAAAATATTCTAAATCAAGTCAAAGTTATGGTAAATAGATTCCTTGTGATAGTAAACTATAACTTATGTTCTACTTTCCTCTGAGTTAATGTTGCTGTTTAGTAAGTGCATTTATTTAGTCATCAAACAAATATTTTTATCGTTTTTTCAAAATCAACAGTAGATGGTTGTGCATCAGAATTTACATTAGTGCTGCCTGATGTTACTGAGCTGTTGATCATGAAAAGTAGATAATAGGTAAAGAAAAGGCACCCAACTGTTCCTTTCATTTGAAAGTAAACATCTTGGTAGTGAAATAAGAATAAGCAGCTTACCTTCTAACTAGATTTCAAATTCACTTGTACAATTCAATCTACAACTCATCTAATTTTAAAGCCAAGTTAAAATATGGCAACATTCTTTTTGACTAAAACCCTGAATTTATCATCCCAATGTTTATGCCATTTAGTCAGCAGGCTACTTTCCTCCTGATACTGTCTGAGAGTCTACTTTATTCAGCCTTTAATTAATCCACAAATTCTCACTCTTTTGTTCATCTTTTCAAAATTTGTTTCCCAAACTATTTCAAAGAAAGAAAAATTTAATACTGCCATGTAATATGGAAACTATAATAGACTGAAAAAGAAAACTGAGAGCTCCTATTAAGCCTGAAAATCATTCCATGCAATTTCTTTCCATAATTTTTTTTTGCCTTTTTCTCTAAGGTTTGGTTTAGTCTTATAGATGTAAATAAAATAGCAATTCACTCAACTATTAAGACATTGCTTCTATCATAAATGTCAGAGTATCCTTTGAAATTAGTAAATGTAATCTTATATAAGTGATGAAAGATGAAAAAGAGTACCCCCAGTGAAAAAAAGGTTACCCTACATGCAGTTAAGTCTACCGATAATATTAATTGAAGATGAATTTTATGACATCAGTAGTTTTAATTCCTATTTATGTTCAAGTCTATTTCAGAAAGTGTGTTAGATTAGGAAAGACTTTTCTTCACTGCAACAACAGTGGAATCCCTTTATGTTGCTATTTATTGGAATTACTTATCTGAGAAATCAGGAATTTAGACTTCCACTTTCAGAAGACAGTCACTACACTTCTCATTTTAAGACAAGTTCACTGTATCCCACACAGAATAACCCACACTCATAGATACTTCACACAATATTCATAAGAGTCTTCATACCTGTCATTTCATTATTAATCTTGCCTAGAAAATTAAAATATCTAGAAATTAAGGAATTTTTTCTGCCTTCATCCTCAATAGTTTAAAACTTAGCATAAATTTGGCATATAACAAATGCCAGTATATGTATACTAAAATGAATATATATTAAAGAAACAGATGCTTATAATGACTAAATATACACATAAATTATATAGATCCTTCTCTCTAAATCCAAATGATCTTAATGTCAAATATAGATAATAAAAAATAATTTCCCCAATTATAAAATATATATTAAGTAGACATTTATAGACTATAAATGGGCACAAAATTTACATACAACAGGGATAACTAGTTCAATCTCAGTTAGTGAAAAGATTGGGAAAAGTGTCATAAAGAAGTTGATTTTTTGATTTTACAAAGAATTATATTTTTTGAGGTATGAAGGGTCAGGGAATACTCTTTTAGGCAGAACAAGGTTCATGACCATAGGCTTCAAAATACAAATTCACTGATCAAGAGGGGCATAAGCATGAGTCACTGAAGAAAAATTAGGCATCAGAGAAAGAAAAACCTGGAGACATCTGCCAATTCTAATAAGAATTGATAGACAAATTGCCATACTGGAAGTTATTTTTGATATTATTTCTAAGGGGAAGGAAATACCTTGAGTAAAAATAGACAAAGGCATAGAAGATAAGAAGAGCAAAGATCATATAATATTGATTATAAAAATTATGGGGTGACCATGGAAATTGCACGTCTTGTTCCTATTGCCTCCAGATGCACCAATAACGCCCCATGGCATTGATCCTTGTTTGCATAGACACATTAAAATGGGAAAACACCATACATACAGATAAGTTCTTATCTAATAAATCTCAGTACAATGTACCTTACACCCTGAACATTGATATAATGACCTGGCACAGGCCTCAGAAGAATGGGCATCCTCCATTCACGCCTGAACCAGGCAAGCTATCTACGAAACATCCAAGGTCTTTTACAGCAACAGCTGGAAGCAGTCCTCTACCAGAAAAGACACTACCAAGGGTCTGACATCGACCCCCTAAAAAGAGACTTCCGTTTACACTGAGAAGACTTGACAACATCAATGACCTGCTCTACAGGACATGGTTCTCTCTAGTGCCCCTTAAGTGTGAGGTGAAACGAGAGGATGCTATGCACCATCCTGACTGCAATATGGGATATGCAGACTCCAGGATCTTTAATACAGAAGCATGATACCAACAACAGAGACTATGTGAGGAATGGAGGTGTATTGCCACTACAGACGATGACTTGAATTGGACAAACTAATTTGCCTGGAGCCTAGAGTCAGTCCTGTGCCAGGAAACTTCAGGGTTAAGGTCTCCTTGTATTTAGACCATAATTTGTCTTTCCATGTCCCTTATGTTTTGATGGGCCTATGCAAACAAATGCCACTTTAATACCATTTTTTACTATGTTCCCTTGACTCCAATTCTTAAGAAAAACAAGCCACTAAAACTTTTGAGGTTAACTTAAACTAGTTAGTATGTACATGGAACTAGAGAAATGTACTTTGCCCTCAATGTTTAAGGAGCTACATAAGTATAATGTCTTTAGATTATATTGTGTGCTGCTAAGAAATAGTATGTACTACAACTGGGGATTTGAGGGACAAGAAATTGTATTGTACATGGGTTCAGTTTTGTTTTTCTTAATGCTCTTTGGCTGAAAGTTCAAGGCTGGGATATCATCGATGGGACTACCGAGAATTCTGTTTATGGGTGATTGGGCTTCCACTGTAACTTTACCCTGTCCTCTTCTTTACATCTTTGTTGTCATAATTAAAATAAAAAAAAGAAATGTAAAAAAAAAAAGAAATAACTAAACTGAAAAAAAAAAAGAAATAAAATGGGGCTGGCGAGGTGGCGCTAGAGGTAAGGTATCTACCTTACGAGCGCTAGCCAAGGAACGGACTGTGGTTCGATCTCCCGGCATCCCATATGGTCCCCCAAAGCCAGGGGGGATATCTGATCACCCTGAGCATCAAATGGCTGTGGCCCAAAAAAAGAAAAAAAAAGAAATAACTACACTGAGAACTACCATAATCGTGTGAATAAGAGAACTGGAAAGCCTGTCTAGAGTACAGGTAGGGGTGGGATTGGATGGAGGGAGATTTGGGACATTGGTGGCAGGAATGTTGCACTGGTGAAAGGGGGTGTTCTTTACATGACTGAAACCTAATCACAATCATATTTGTAATCAAGATGTTTAAATAAAGAAAAAAAGAAAGAAAAATGAAACTCTAAACAATGACAAATTTTCCTATTCAACTGAGAATCCAAGCACCCTGAATTAGGTACACAAAGCAATGAATATCAACCTGCAGAACTGTACAAAATTCATGTGAAAAATATGTTTTGCAATGCAATTTCTGTTGTTGGAATGACTTTTTGTCTATAATCCAAGTTCTAAATAATTTATAGTCATGTTATTAAAAAGGTCATATTATTTTATTTTCTAAAAAAAAATTATGGGGTGATAGAAGTATATATAAGCTATCCAAAGGCTAATGAAAAAAATTAGTCACAAGTAAGATATTGGTTGGAATGAGAATGTCAGTAAAATACTATTTTTAATATTGAATAAAATATCACAATCATTTCTTTATTCAAAATACTGGCTTATAAACTTTGAGTAATAATCACATGGTTTAATTCTGTTTATCTTGATCGTTAGAGGTAAATAAAACAGTAATGTATTCCGCAATGACAGACAGATACAAATTTATCTATTCATACATTGTACATGATAACCCTATTTATTGTTAAGAGTATGGCCAAAAGCAGGCTTTTGTGGCTAGTTTAGAGCACTGCAGTCAGAATAGTGCTCAATTCGGCAAAATGTTCTAGGCATGAGAGGAGCTGATTGGCAGGAGAAAATATCACAAGTAAATTACATGATACTGTAAGAGTAGTGTTTTTCCACCTTAAACTTCCAGCAATACATTACACATATCTCTAAATATGGGGGAAAATAAAAACTATTCTGTGGTCTTTGATATATAGCATGGAAACAGCTAGGGAAAGACTCTTCAGTAAGAAAGTTGATGAGAGACTGGCGAAAATAAAAATGAACAGTAAAATATACGAACCCCTTTGGATATTTAGAAGGTTATACTGGCAATGTCCTACAAACTGAGAAAGCAAATGTGTATGGCAATGGAATGCTTCTGGATGATGGTAATGTATCATCTGATGCAGGTTGCAAATAAGACATAAGAGCACACAAACTCAACTTTCTTTGACTTTTTTGAGTTTTTTTTTTTATTTAAACACCATGGTTACAAGGTTGATTGTACTAGAGTTTCCCCCACACACACAGATAATGTTGTTCATGATTGAGTAAAAGTCCTACAGTGTAAACAACTTTCACCAGTGTGCATTTTCTGCCATCATTAAGTTTCCTTCTCACCTTCCATGATGCCCTATTCCCTCCCACTCCTACTCTCCCACCTGCTTTTGGGGTAGGCATTTTATTTTTTCTCTGTCTGTGTTTCTCTCGGACTCTCTCAATCTTTTTCTTGTCTTTTTTGACATAGTGGTTTACACTACTGTTAATAAAGGGGTGCCATGCATGTCTCTATCGTGATAGATCCTTTTATTCTCCACTCTTTGTAGCAAGTTTTCTACCATGGACTGGTCCTCCTAATCCTCATCTCTATGGTCTCTCTAAATATTCCCACACTGACTTTTCTTTTTTTTTTTATTTTCACAGATAGTGAAATTCTATGTTCCTCTCTCTCTGACTCATTTCACTGAATATAATATTCTTCATGTCCATTCAATATAAGCAAATTTTATGACTTTATTTCTTCTAATAACTGCATAGTATTCAATTGTGTATAATAGATACCAGAGTTTCTTTAGTCTGGGCTACTTCCAGATTCTAGCTATTGTAAATAGTTCTGCAATGAACACAGGAATGCGGAGGACATCTTTGTATTGTGTTTTTGTGTTCCTCAGGTATACCCCATAGGAGTGGTATTGCTGGATCATAATGAAGCTCAATTTCCAGTTTTTTTACAGAAATCCATATTGTTTTCCAGATATGATAGAGTAGTTGTCATTCCTACCAGCAGTAAACCAGAGTCCCTTTCTTTCCGCATCCACACCAACACTGGCTGTTCTTGTTCTTTGATTTGCATCTCCCTGATGATTAGTGTTGGGGAGTATTTTTTCATGTGTCTTTTGGGCATCTCTATTTCTTTGAGGAAATGTCTGTTCATTACTCCTTCCCATTTTTATTGGGATATTTTTTTTCCTGTTCAGTATGCCAGTAACTTGCATTTCTTATTTACCTTTTGCCCTTTATCGCATGGGTATTGAGTGAATAGTTTCTTTCATTCCATGGGTGACCTTTGTATCCTAGTCAATGTTTCCTTTGAAGTGCAGAAGCTTCTCAGTTAAATGTAGTCCCTTTTGTTTATCTTTGCTTCCACTTGCTTGGAGGAGTGTTTCCTCCTTGAAGGAGTATTTAGTCTCGATGTCATTGAAATGATTTGCTTACTTTTTGCCAGTGTCCAACTTCAGATAAACAGGTTTGAACAGGGGTTGCTGTAAAAATTAAGAAAAAGAGAAAAACTTTAGAGAGACAGCATAGTTTCAGGGGGGGCTCCCACCTGTTATTTTGATCCAGCTAGGGTGGCAGGCATGAAACTGATATCAGGCTGAGAAAGGAAAAGACAGTTCCTAAGGCAATATTACCCCTGTTGGCTGACTAGAACTTTGTCATACTTTTCCCAAACTCACTCTCCAGATCATAGTCTGTTTTACATGGAAATGGTTCAAAGAAATTGTTATAAAGCCAGAAAGTATTCTCTAAGACTATGATGTGTTACGATTATTAGTTTTTCTACTTTAAGGGAAATAATTAGACAAAGGGGGTACCTTAGTGGCTTATTGCCAAAGCAATAGTAAAAGAATTTCAAACCAGTTACTGTAATTTACAATTTCTAAAACTGCCTGTTAGCTGAGGCTGGGCTGTAAACATCACCTAGGTTAAATAGCTGCTTTTACTATTCTCAAACCAGCTAGTTTTTTCAATCCGTTTCTTTTTGCTTATCAAAACAAACAAACATAAGGAGTTCCAAAGAAGAAAAAGGTCTTTTCTGTTGTTTGTTTTTTTGGGGGGGCCACAATTGGTGACGCTCAAGGAATACTCATGGCTATTTGCTCAGAAATTGCTCCTAGCTTGGGGGATCTTATGGCATGCAAGGATCCAACCAAGGTCTGTCCTGGATCAGCCGCTTGTAAGGCAAACAAACGCCCTACTGCTGTGCTATTGCTCTGGCCCGAGAGAAAAGGTATTTTTTGTATCTAAACAAATTATTTTATTTTTTTTATTTTGATAACTTTTTATTGTGATCAAAGTGCATTACAAATCTTTCACAGTAATATTTACGGTACATAGTGACAATGAATGAGGGGCATTCCCAACACTAGTGTTGTCCTCCTCCATCCCTCTTCCAAGCATGTATCCCATATCTCCCTTCTTTACCTCCCCAGAATACTAGTCTCCACTTTACAGCTTTAAACAAATTATTTTATAAGGTCTTTTAACTCTCCCAATATTTTCTAATTTAAGAGTCAATGTCCTATCAAGTGTATGGGTTTAGGACACAGCAATTGTCGTCCTGCTTAAGGATTTTCATTAGGAGGAGCTGGAATGATAGTATAGCAGGTAGGGCATTTGCCTTGCATGCATCTGACCCAGGTTCGACCCCCAGTATCTTATATCGTCCCCAGAGCCTGCCAGGAGTTATTTCTGAGTGCAGAGCCAGGAGTAAATTCTGAGCACCAGCAGGTGTGGCCCAAAAACAACAACAAAAATTTTTGTAAGGATCTTGCCTTAAGGGTCATTTAAGCATTTTCTTAAGCAGGCTTTTACTGAGATGCCTAAGATATTTAAAAATGCTCTTCTTTGTTGGAATAGATCTTGAACCCATAAATAAATAGTTTTTATAACTATATAGAGTTGAAAAGTGCCAATTTTTAACTCCAGCTTTTTACATTAAGAATGGTGGGAATGTTGCACTGGTGAAGGGGGTTAATTTATTTATGACTAAAACCCAACTACAAACATGCTTGTAATTACGGTGCTTAAATAAAGATATATATGGAGATATATTAAAACAAAAAAAAAAAGAATTTGTAGTATCAGATTCATTGTGTGCATTGCTCCTAGGCCAGTTAAAATTACTAAGATGGTTTGAATTGAACAAGTCTGATGCCAGTGCTATTCTGAGGTTATGAAGACATTGGCCCTGGCATATACTAGATCCTTGTGTTTTTTCTTTTAATTATACACTCAGAACAACTACTGATTTTTTTGTATCTTGAATCTCTGAGAAGACTGATAGTTATTACTAATTATGGGGAGGGACTTACTCTCTCTTTCACTACTGTTTCTTCTCCTTTTTGTTTGAGGTCCCCTTTTCCTGCCTGCAATGAATTTAAAATTAAGTAAATTAAGTTTGAAAATGGATCACATGGCAATTGATATAGATGTCCCTTGACTGAGGGCCTTTCTTAATTCTAAGATAACTTTCTTTCATACTTTAAATCTAAAAGATTCTTGCAAGAGCAGTGAGTGCCAGTGCTGCAAAATAGTCTGAAATATCTACTGAAAGGCTTCCTTTTAAATTTTTACATCTGTATTGCACATTAGTGATCTTAAGAGTTGAATGTATTCCTCTTCTTTTTAAGTATTATACCCCATCATTACCCTAATTAACAAACTTCCAGAAAATTTAACATTTGAGTTTCACTCACTGGTTCGGGATCTTCTCCTTCAGATCTGCATATTCATGGGTTTTTTTGGTTTTGCTGATTCCAGTAAATGTCACACATTTCCTACTTCTTCAGATCTCTGTCCAGGAGCTATTTGCCAGTGTTCAAATCCAGATAAATGGCCTGAAACAGGGTCAACACTTGTATAATACTACTAAAAAAGAGATAATCTTTAGAGAAACAGCATGGGTTTAGGTGACTCATTGCCTGGGGGGGGGGGGGCTAAGAGTGTTTCTGATAGTCCTTCATGAGGGTTTTTATTATTCATCAATAATAGGTAATAGAAAGAAGGGCAGATACCAAACAGATTCTTAATTGATGCTAAATAAGCCTAAGGAGTGAGGGTGCTTTTACATTTTTAATAACAAAACATAAGGAATAAGGAGGTTAAGGAATAATCCCTGAAGTTTGCCTTCTTCCAGAAAAAAGTGGCAGATAAGAGACTGTATAGAATCTGCAGAGGTCTGCACCTTCTCTTAGACTGTTTCAAATATAGATGGAGTCTTTTTTATTTTTTGGTTCTTGAGACACACTCAGAGGCACTCAGGTGTTACTCCTGGCTCTGTGCTCAGAAATCACCCTTGGCTCAGGGGGCCCAGGATGCCAGGAATGCCAGGGATTAAACCAGTATCCTTCTTGGGCCAGCTGCATGCAAGACAAACGCCCTACCTCTGTGCTACCACCCTGGCCCTAGATGAATTTTTTGAAGTTTTTTACTATATATATATATATGATATATAACTTTATTATATATTTATTTATTTAATATATCATATTTAATAATAAATTTATATATTATATATCATATATATCATATATATCATACATGTGTCTCCTTTATTTAGTCTGATGATGGTTGATATATTGGTCTTGTTGTCTGCTTGGGTTTTTCATTGTAGAGTCTGCATTGATGTAGCCTCCAGGCTGCAAAAAAAAAATGAAAATAACTAAGATTATATTCCAGCTGGCACTTTTTAACCAAATCTCAAACTACTGCTTATGCCACTCGTGCCATTCTCACACACGTTAGTTGGAATCATACTGGTTTCTTTTTCTGCAAAATATACCCACAAGAAAAAGTCAGCTATATCTGAGTATGGGATCACTTATTGAGTATTCTAATCCAGCTGGAACGTTTAAAATTAAAACTCTTGCCACTGTTTACTCTGTTCCTGCACATCTGGATTCAAACTGTGGTGTGTTTTACCCCAAACTTCTCCTACCACAGGGCAGGCAGTAGCATCTGGATCTATGTTCTTGTACAGGAGGTTGAATTGCAGTTGGCACTTCTTGATTTGATCATTGGCCAACTCTAAAATACTACTGCTGTTCTACACACCTCAACTGGATTAAAACTGTATTTTTTTCTCCAAAACACTAACCGCAACAGTCAGGCACCTGCACCTAGACCTGGGTTCATGTGCCAAAGAATCGATTTCGTGCATTCTTATAATCCAAATTCTGGCCACTGCTGAGGCTGTTCCTTCTATTCTTACACACCTCAGTTGCATTAAAACTGTTTTTTTTTTTCTTCAAACACCACCAACAGGGGCCGGTGCAGTGGCGCAAGGGATAAGGCATCTGCCTTGCCCGTGCTCACCTAAGAAGAACAGAGGTTAGATCCTCCAGCATCCCATATGATCCCCCAAGCCAGGAGCTATTTCTGAGCGCATAGCCAAGAGTAACCCCTGGGCGTCATCGGGTGTGGCCCAACAAACAAACAAAAAACACCACCAACAAATGATAGGCAGTGGTGGCTGTGAGGGGTTCACACACCAATTTGTCCAATTGCACCTGGTGCTTTAATCCAATCTATGTCCATTGTTTATGCCACTCGGGCTGCTCTCACACTCTTCAGTTAGATTCAAATTGGGCTTATTCCCCAATAACCAACAAAAATTATAGGCAGCTGAGTCAGGGGTGACATACAAAGCATGTAGTCTAGTTGGTGCCTTTTAATCCAATCTCTGACCATTGCTTACCCACTCTTGATATCACACAATAAAACTGGATTCAAACTGTTTCTTTTTATCCCCTGTATTCATGAAAATTGACAGGCAACTGCGACTGCATTGAAATTCACATACTAGGAGTCAATTCTGGATCTTTTTTTTTGAGGGGGGGGTCACACCCGGCAGCCCTTAGGGATTACTCCTGGCTCTATGCTCAGAAATCACTCCTGGCAGGTTCAGGGGACCATATGGGATGCCGTGATTTGAATCACAGTCCTTCTGCGTGCAAGGCAAACACCTTACCTCCATGCTATCTCTCTGGCCACTGGCTGGCTCTTTTAAAATAAAATTGAGATCATTGCTCACACCATGACTTCTGCTCTCACACAAATCACCTGGATTCAAACTGAGGTATATTTTTTCCAAATTCCAGCAACAAAACACAGGCAGCTGGATCTGGGTTAACATTCATATATTGAAGGTTCAATTCTAGCAGATGCTTTTAAATCTTATATCTTGCCTTTTTGGGGGGGGGGGCACACCCAGCTGTGCTCAGTGGTTACTCCTGTATATCTGCTCAGAAATAGCTCCTGGTAGGCCCGGGGGACCATATGGGATGCCTGGATTTAAACCAACCACCTTAGGTCCTGGATCGCCTGCTTGCAAGGCAAACACTGCTGTGCTATCTCTCCAGCCCCATATCTTGCCATTTTTAAGGCCACTTGTGATTCTCTCACACACCTCAAATTGATGCACCTCAAACCATACTGGGTTTGTTCTCCTCAAATAACTGCCTATAACCTAAAGGTCCTAAGTCTGGGCTGAGTTCATGTAACAGATATGCAAATGCAAGTGGGGCCTTTTAAGCAAATCTCTGGCCACTGTTTATGCTAATCTGACCGCTCTACCACACCTCAGTTGGATTTAAAATGGATTCCAAAATTTTCTCAAAATTTTGACCATAGGGGCCAAAGCGATAGCACAGCAGTAGGGTGTTTGCCTTGCAAGCGGTTGACATAGGATGGACATTGGTTCGATCTCCAGCATCCTATATGGTAGCCTGAGCCAGGAACAATTTCTGAGCATAAAAACAGGAGTAACCTCGAGCATTGTCGTGATGCTCAGGGTGACCCACAAACCAAAAAAAAAAAATTTTTTTTCTGACAACAGACACATGGCAGATTCTGGGTTCATATAGTAGAGTTTGATTTCCAACGGGCACTTTTTAATCTAATCTCTGGATATTTTTACCAAAACTCCTGATGTTCTTACACACCCCTAATAGATACAAACTGTTCTTTTTCCCCTCAGTTTCCACACACATACTATAGGCAGCTCTATCTAGATGAGAGTTCACATAATGAAGGTTTCATTCATCCTGCCCTTTTAAACCAATCTCTGGCCACTGCTTAAGGCATTCCTAACTTCTCTCACACACATCACCTGGATATAAACTGGAGTTTTGCCAACAAACTTCAAAAAAGAAGGCAGCTGTGTTTGAACAAGGCAGTGTGTGTGGAAACATGAACCAGAGATTCAGTTCCACTTGGCAATCTTTAATCTATCCACTGCTTACCATCCTGGCTGCTCTCATACAAATCAGCTAGATTTAAATCAGAGTTTTTTATTTGTTGGTCAAAAGCTGTATCTAGATAGATTTTACTTACCACTCGTTAAATTCCAGCTGGAACTTTTTAATCAAATAACAGGTTATTGTGTAAACCATTCCTGCTGCTATTGCTATTCAATCCATTGCTATTCAAATGATTTTTTTCTGACCATCACCAAAAATAATTGATAGGCAGCTGCACTTGGATTCACATAAAGTGATTTAATTCTAGCTAGTGATTCTCTGAATCCAATTTCCAGCCATATCATTTTGCTACTATCACACACCTAGCTGAATTCAAATTGGGATTTTTTTTTTTTACCAAAGTCTGACCACAAACTTAGGCAGCACATATAAGTATGGGTTAACCTAACAAAAGTTCTGTTCAGCTGGAGTTTTTTTTTTTATTAATATCTTCATTTAAACACCTTGATTACAAACATGATTGTGGTTGGGTTTCAGT
The DNA here is from genome assembly GCF_024139225.1 of Suncus etruscus. Classification (NCBI taxonomy): domain Eukaryota; kingdom Metazoa; phylum Chordata; class Mammalia; order Eulipotyphla; family Soricidae; genus Suncus; species Suncus etruscus. The sequence goes on from NC_064859.1 coordinate 79,147,676, forward strand.
CATGTTAAGAACACCCCCCTTCACTAGTGCAACATTCCCATCACCAATGTCCCAAATCTCCCTCCTTCCCTCCCAACCCCGGCCTGTACTCTAGACATGCTTTCCACTTCCCTCATTCATTCACATTGTTATGATTGTTCTCAATGGAGTTATTTCTCTAACTACACTCATCACTCTTGTGGCGAGCTTCATGTCATGAGCAAGAACTTCCAGCCCTCCTCTCTTTTGTCTCCGAAAATTATTGCAAGAATGCCTTTCATTTTTCTTAAAACCCATAAATGAGTGAGACTATTCTGCATCTATCTCTCTCCCTCTGACTTATTTCACACAGCATAATATATTCCATGTACATCCATGTATAGGAAAATTTCATGACTTCATGTCTCCTGATGGCTGCATAATATTCCATTATGTATATGTACCACAGTTTCATTAGTCATTCATCTGTTGAAGGGCATCTTGGACATTTTAATTCAATCTCTAGACATTGATTACACAATTCTTCCTCTGCTCTCACATACCTCAACTGGATACATACTTTTTCTGCCCAAATTCTGTCCATAATCTATAGACAGATGTGTCTGTGGATGTGTTCACATGTGGACGCCCATGATCCTGCTTTTTTCTTGTGAAGGACTCCATCCCATTAGACTTGCTGAGACGCAGGACATCTGCAGCAAATACTGGTGCATGGATACAGATTCAAACACATGCTTGTCTGAAATAAAATTGCAGTATTTTCTGCAAATTCTGCCCACAAAACTTAGGCATTATTGGCTATGTATGTTTTCACATACCAAAGGTTCAATGCCAGCTGTGATTTTAATTCAATCTCTGTAAACTGATAAGCTACTCCACTGCTCTTACATTTGTCATCTGGATTCAAATTTGGTGTTTTTTTTTTTTACCCAAACATTACAGGAACTGACTGAAAGCTGTATGAGAATAGAGAATACTTACCAGACATTCTATTCCAAATGGTACTTTATATTCCAACATCAGTCAATGCTTAAATCACTTTTGTAAACCTCAAAAAGCTCTCAAAAGAATTCAACTGATCATTTATATCCATCTTTTCACAAAACTCATAGGCAGCTGCATTGGGGTTTATATCTAGGTAGTTTGATTCCAGCTGGTTCATTTAAAACTATTTCTTTCTCAAACTCGCGACCCATGGGCCGCAAACAGCCCTCTGTACAACATTATGTGGCCCTGCCCTAGAGGAATCATTTTTGTTTTGTTTTGTTTTAGTTGTTTGAGTCACACCCCCCAAGGCTTACTACTAACTTTGCACTCAAGGATCACCCTGACTTTGCCTCCTGCGGCCCCTAGGTAAATTGAGTTTGAGACCCCTGGAAGCCATTTCTGCTGCTCTCAAACACCTCAGCTGAAATCAATATGTGTTTCTACGTCCAAAGTCTGCCCACAATCAATAAGCATCTGTGTCTGAGTCTTAATTTGTACAGCATACCTTAAATTCCAGCTGGGAATATTAAACCAATTTCTGCTCATTCCATATATCAGCCTGCTCCTCTTAATCATCTCCGACAATTTGGCTGGACACAATGTTAGGCTCTCTTACCCTTTTTTTGTTCCCAAACGGATAGGCAACTGCCTTTCTGTCAGGGACTCAGACTGGAACTTGTATTCAAGGATAGTATGTTTTATACTTATCTCTGGGCACTGCCTATGACAGTGCTTCTGCTTCTACACAACTCTTACATCAGCTGGATTTAACCTGGGGTGTTTTGCTCCACACACTGCAAACCGTATACACGCAGCTGACACTGGATTCCCATTCATGTACTGCGGGTTTGATTCCAGCTGGTGCTTTTAAATCTGATATCTGCTTATTTGCACTGTGCTTCTTCTCTCACACATTTCAAATCCATTCATAAAACTTTTTTTCACAAATTTCTCCACGCAATAGACAGGAACTTGTCTGTATTTGTATTCACGTACTGGTATTCATATTCAGGTGGTCCTTTTTAATTGTATAACATGCCACTTATTATCATACATGTTTTCTTGCAAATATCAGCTGAAATAAAACTGAATATTTCCCTAAATTTGGTCCACAATACAGAGACAGCTGCCTCTCTAAGCTAATTTACTGGAGGCTCTAAACAATTATTTCAATATCTATTGGAGATTTGAATCAAACTTCTGGTCACAACTTACACATCTCTTCTTCTGTAGCTCTCATATTCTTCAACTCAATTAATATTAACGTTTTATCACAAAACTCCACCCAAAATTAACAGAGATCTGTTTATATGTAGTGGATCACATATCAGAGCATCAAGTCTAACAAGGGATTGTGATCCAATCTCTTTCCAATGCTGATTCCTAGTTTTGGCTCTCAAAATGCTCAATTCAATTCAAGTTGCATTATTTTCTCCAAATTCTGCCCACCAACCCCTGTCAACTTTGGCTATGTATGGTTTCAAATACCACAAATTTAATGCCACTAGTCATTTTTACTTAAACTCTGGCCACTGCCTATGCCAGTCCATTTCTCTCATGTTTGGCACTTGAATTCAAATTTGTTTTTTTTTTACCCAAGCTCAAGGGCCAATGAATGAAAGCTATAGGAGAATGAAAGCTATAGGAGAAGAGAGTATACTTACCAAACGTTAATTCCATATGATAGCTCTAAATGTATATTGGTTCAATAAGTAAAATACTCCTGAAATACTCAAAAACTCACAAGCATTCAACTGATTGATTTTTTTCTCTTCTTTACAGGAAACTCATAGCAAGCACCTTTGGTTTCACATACAAGAGATTCAATTCCAACAGGTTCATTTTAAAATAATTTATGGATACAGATTATGCCAATCAAAGGCATCTCCTGAACTCAAAATTATTACCAAATTCTGCTGACACAAAGTAGAGAGCTGTCTGTATTTGGATTTTCATATTATACCTTTAATTCCATCTGTCAATGTTAATCCCATCTTTGCTCACTTCTTACACCAGCACTTCAACTCTCACACAACTTGATTAAAGTGAAATTTTTTCACCTTTATTCAAAACCAATAGGTAGCTGCTTCGGTTTGGTTTTAAACCAAAATTTTTTGGGGGGTCAGACCTGGCAGTGCTCAGGGGTTAGTTCTGGCTCCATGCTCAGAAATCGCTCCCGACAGACTCAGGGGACCATTTTAGACGCCGGGATTCAAACCAATGACCTTCTGCATGAAAGGCAAATGCCTTACCTTTATGCTACCACTCCAGTCCCATTTTAAAATAAATTTAGAACTGAACATAACTCTCCTGTTACTTGTATGAATCTTTCATTTCAGCTGGATGCACACTGGGATAATTATCCCCAACTCTGCAAAATCCAAAAGCTGCTTTTGAATCTTCAATTAATGTTCTATATGTTTGATTCAAGCTGGTGCATCTAAATCCGTATCTGACCAATTTCAAACCCAGTTGTTATTCTCTCTCAGATATCAAATCCACGCAAAGTTTTCTTTTTTTCCCAAATTCTCTGTAAAAATGGACAACCATCTCTCTAGATATATATTCATTTACAGTATCCAATTGCTTGTCTGGCCACTTCATATAAAACTGCTGCTGCTGTTGGAAATATCTGCTGGATTCAACCTGAGGAATTCTTCATATTCTGCCCACAAAGCAAAAGCAAACTATTCTCTAATATCATTTAATGGAGGCCCCAAAACCTGTAGATTAATTCCATTTAAAAGTTTCAATTAAAACTCTGGCCATTGGTAATGACTCTGATGTGGCTCTCACATAGTTTGGTGAGTTCCCACTGAGATGCTCTCTCAAAATATTACCTACAAAGGACAGAAATGTTTATATGTATGAGATCACATACTGGAGCATCAATTTCAGATTAAAGAATTGGATCTATTCTCTTTCAAATACTTACTCCAATGCAGGTGCTATCACAACTCAGCTGAATTCAAATGGCAGTATTTCATGCAAAAGATGTCCAAAAAACTTAGGCATCATTGGCTATGTATAGTTTCAAATACCAGAGTTTCAATGTCAGATAGTGATTTTAATTTAACCTCTGTAAAATGATAAGCCATACCACTGCTTTTATATTTGTCTTGGTGAAATTTTTTTTTTGAGATGTTTTTGTTGTTTTTTTTTATTTTTTTTTGATCATAGTGGCTTACATATTGTTGACAATGATATTTTAGGTACATATTTACATAAAATCAGGGGGGATTCCCATCACCAAGTTGTCCTCCCTACACCTCCGTTTTTGTCCTACCACCCATATCCTCTTCCCTCACCCCCAGGGTAGCTAGGATGTGTGGTCTCCTCTGTATCTAGCCTACTGCATAGTAGTCTTGCACCTATTTGGTCCTGGTGTCTCACTTGTTTCCCCCTCTAATTGGGGGGGCAGGACTAGCTAGTTCGAGTTACGTGGTTTTGTTTAAAGGAGAGAAAAGTAATAAACTGGGGTAAAAGTCTAATACGCCGAAAATAAGTGGAATTCTTCCAGAGGCTCTCAACATCGGTTTGAGAAATGAAGGAGAGAAAAAAGGTGAAACATTCCACCAGTACAAAAAGAAGTGTCAAATATCCCGTGAGGACTCCAACAATAAGCACAAGCACCAAAAAAACAAAACAAAACAAAACAAAACAAACAAACAAAAAAAACAAAAACAAAACAAACAAAAAAATAAAAACCCACAAAAACAAACACAAAACAAAACAAAACAAGCAAACAAACAAACAAAAAAATGTCATGGTCTTGATATAGGAAACATGGCATAGCATACAAAGGAAGAACAGAAAGGCAGAGAAAGAATAAGTATAACTTCAATTATCACACCCATACAGAGAAATTGACCAAAAATAGATAGGTAAATAAAAATAATAATAATAAATGAAAATAAAATAATATATATATAAAAAAATAATGATTTGTGCTTTTTGTTTTTTTTTTCCCTCCTGCCCAGGCACAGTAAATATTGGGGTCATTCGAAAAGGAATTCACTTGGCCTAATAGATATGGGGTTTCTCCGCCCTTGGAGTGTATTGTCATGGGATCAACTATAGACTCTGTTCAGGATCATTTACTCTCCCGGTGGTGCTTTTGTGGTGTTTGTAAGACCTCTGCTCTGTCCTGGGTGATACTATCAGGCCTCTGTGTCTAGGGATCTCAGTATCTGCACAGATCCTGCGGTGGGAGTTATGATTAAATCAGTCTTAGTGGTTCTAGAAGTTCTGTTCCATCAGTGTCATTTTAATTCATCTTCTGTGGTTGGTGATCTTGGTCTTTGCACTTAAGGTAGGATGGCACCTAGGACAGTATATTTCTTTGTGCTTCCAGAAGCCCCATTCCGTTACAATGGTCTCTCCCAGACCTTTGAAACTGGGGATCATGTTCATTGTGCAGATCGTAGTTCAAACCCTAGGTTAGGGCTTTTTTATTGGTCCCAGGCTGTATACAGTCTGGTCATGGTTCTACCAGCAGTCATCTGTAACTAAAAATCTTGGCTTTCGGGCCTTCCAAAGGTTGAAAAGTCTTCTGATTTTGTCTTGTCCTTAGCTAGAAAGGTAGGATAACCTTCACTTAGGTCAAGTTGTTCCCATTTTCTTTGTTGTCAGGATGTCATATTAGAGCTGGCTCCGAAAAGTTATTATCAAATTCTGCCAACACAGGGTAGAGAGTTGTCTGTATTTGGATTCTCAAACCAAATTTAAAACTGAATAGGTCTCGCCTATCACTTGCAAGCATAGTTCATATCAGCTGCATCCAAACTGGGATAATTATCCTCCAACTCTGCAAAATCTGAAAGCTGCTATTGGATTAGCAATTCATGTTTCATGGGTTTGATTTCAACGGGTGTTGTTCAATCCGTATCTGACCAATTTCAAACCCAATTTTTATTCCATCCATATATCAGATCCAGTCAAAGACTGTTTTTCTCTCCAATGATCGTTAAAAACAGATAAGCATATAAAATATAGAGCGTATATTTTATATCTTATTATTTTAAGTTATATTTTATTATAGATTTCATATTTATATTAATTTATTGTTTTATCACTGATACATAAATCTATAATAAATATGAATATATAATACTCATATACATAAAATACAATATATAATAAATATGAATATATTTGATATCATATAATTTTAATTTACATTTCATAATAGATTTCACATTTATATCAATTGATTGCTCAATCACTCATATATAAAGATATAATAAATATGAATCTAGTTAAATAAAATATATCTAGTATATATATTTAATCTGTTATTAAATATATATCATATAATATATAATAGTATCAATATTAATATTAGTACTATATATTATGTATAACATAAATATACTTACGTATGTATGCATCAATATATAATAGAATGTTAATATTAATATATAGTGTTAAAATACTTATATAATCTATTGTTAATATTAATAACCTATAATTTACTATAAATATAGTAAATATATACTCCATATGAATAAATGTGTTAATAAAAGCATATAAGATAGAATATCCCTTACTATAAAACTGTTGCTGCTGTTGGAAATCAGCCGGATTCCACCTGGGGCTTTCTCCATATTCTGTCCACAAAACAGAGGCAGATTATTCTTTCCTATCTTCAAATGGAGGTTCCCAAACCAGCAGATTAATTCCAAATGGAGGATGAAGTTAAATACTTGGCCATTGCTAATGATTCTGCTGTGACTCGCACAGAGTTTGGTGTGATGGCACTGTGCTTCTCTCCAAAATATTACCTACAAAAGACAGAGAGGTGTTTCTCTGCATGGGATCACATAATGGAGCATCTATTTCCGATGAAGAAAAGGAACCAATCTCTTTCAAATACTGAATCCAATACTGGTGCTACCACAACTCAGCTGGATTCATATTGCAGGATTTTAAGCAACTTCTCCCCACAAAATATAGGAATTATTGACTATGTATATTTGGACACACCAGAGGTTCAATGCCAGCTGGTAATTTCACTTCAAACTCTGTCAACTGATAAGCCACTCCTCTGCGCTTACATTTGTCATCTGGATTCCAATTTGGTGGTTATTTCTTACCAAAACACCACGGAAACAGAGTGAAAGCTGTATGAGTATAGGCAATACTTACCAGACGGTAATTCCATTCCAGGCGGTGTTTTCGAGTCCAATAGATCAGTCAATGCTTCAACCACTCCTGTCAAGCTCAAAAAGCTCTCACAAGCATTCAATTGACCATTTTTATCCACCTTTCCACTAATCTCGAAGACAGCTGCATTGGGGTTCTTAAACAGGGGGTTGGATTCCAGCTGGTTCATTTCAAACCATTTCTTTCTACTGTTTAACAGGCCATTCCTGCTGCTTTCAACACCTCGGCTGAAATCAATATGTTTTTCCATGATCAAAGTCTTCCCACAATCAGTAAGAACCTGTGCCTGAGTCCAAACTAGTACAGCAGAGCTTACATTCCAGTTGGAAGTAGTAAACCCATGGATGCTCACAGCTTACAATAGCCTGCTGCATGTAATCATCTCCAACCATATGAATCTCTAGAAACTAGGGTTTCTTCCTTTTTTTTCCAAACAGTTAGGCAACTGCCTTTCTGTCAGGGACTCAGACTGGAACTTGGATTCAAGGCTATTTTGGTTGGTCCTTATCTCTGGTCACGGCCTATGACAGGGTTCCTGCTTGGACACAACTCTCGCATCAGCTGGATTGAATCTACGGTGCATGCTCCACACACTGCAAACGATATACAGGCAGCTGACTCTGGATTTCCATTCCTGTTCAGCAGTTTTGATTCCACCTGGGGATTTTAAATCCGATATCTGCTTATTGGCACAGTGCTTCTCTCACACATCTCAAATCCATTCATGACACTCTTTTGCAAATTGTCTCCACATAGTTGACAGGAATTTGACTGTTTGTGTTCATGTACTGGTATTCATATGCAGGTGCCCCTTTTCAATTGGATAGCTGCCCCAGTCATTATCATACACTTGTTCTTGCAAATATCAGCTGGAATCAAACTGGGTATTTCCCTAAATTTGGTCCACAGTCTAGAGACAGCTGCCTCTCTAAGTTCCTTAACAGAAGGCTTTCAACAACGATTTCAATATCTATTGGAGATTTGAATCTGACATCTGCCACAACGTATGCCTCTCTTCTACTGTAGCTCTCACCTTCTTCAACTCAATTGATAGTGGGAGTTTAATCCCAAAACTCCACCCACCCAAAATAGATGGAGATCTGTTTCTAGGTAGGGGATCACATAGCAGAGCATCAACTCCAGCAAGAGATTGTGGTCCAATTCCTTTCCACAGCTTATTTCTAGTCTGCGGCTCTCAAAATGTTCAACTTGATTCAAGTTGCATTCTTTTCTCCAAATTCTTCCCACCAACCACTGTCAACTTTGCCTAGGTATGTTTTCAAATACCACAAGTCTGATGTCAGCTGGACATTTTGATTTAAACTCTGGCCTCTGCCTATACCAATCCATTTCTCTCACCTGGTCCTTGAGTTCGAAATTGTTTCTTTTTTTTCCCAATTCTCAGGGTCAGTGAATGACGAGAATATACTTACCAAAAGTGAATTTCCTATGATCCTTTCAAAGGCATATTGGTTCCATCAATTCAAACTCCTGCAATTCTCAAAAACTCACATGGATTCAACTTATTCATTTTTCTCTTCTTTACACAATCCTCAGAGCAAGCTGCTTTGGGGTTCACATCCAGGCGATTCAATTCCACAATAGGCTCTTTGTCATCTAGTTTTCGGCTAAAGATGAAGCCAATCAAAGTCATCTGCTGGACTCCGAAAAGTTATTACCCAATTCTGCCGACACAGGGTAGAGAGTTGTCTGTATTTGGATTCTCAAATCACAGTTTTAATTCCAGCAGGCAATTTTCATTCCAGCAGGCATCTTTGATCACTGCTTACCCCGGTACTGCAGCTCTCACATAACTTGATTCAAGTGAAGTGTTTATTTATTTTTCTTTCACCTTCATTCAAAATCAATAGGTAGCTGCTTTGGTTTGGCAAACACATACCTGAACTTTGATTCCAACTGGCAAGTTTTAAAACCAAATTTAAAACTGAATAGGTCTCGCCTATCACTTGCAAGCATAGTTCATATCAGCTGCATCCAAACTGGGATAATTATCCTCCAACTCTGCAAAATCTGAAAGCTGCTATTGGATTAGCAATTCATGTTTCATGGGTTTGATTTCAACGGGTGTTGTTCAATCCGTATCTGACCAATTTCAAACCCAATTTTTATTCCATCCATATATCAGATCCAGTCAAAGACTGTTTTTCTCTCCAATGATCGTTAAAAACAGATAAGCATATAAAATATAGAGCGTATATTTTATATCTTATTATTTTAAGTTATATTTTATTATAGATTTCATATTTATATTAATTTATTGTTTTATCATTGATACATAAATCTATAATAAATATGAATATATAATACTCATATACATAAAATACAATATATAATAAATATGAATATATTTGATATCATATAATTTTAATTTACATTTCATAATAGATTTCACATTTATATCAATTGATTGTTTTATCACTCATATATAAAGATATAATAAATATGAATCTAGTTAAATAAAATATATCTAGTATATATATTTAATTTGTTATTAAATATATATCATATAATATATAATAGTATCAATATTAATATTAGTACTATATATTATGTATAACATAAATATACTTACGTATGTATGCATCAATATATAATAGAATGTTAATATTAATATATAGTGTTAAAATACTTATATAATCTATTGTTAATATTAATAACCTATAATTTACTATAAATATAGTAAATATATACTCCATATGAATAAATGTGTTAATAAAAGCATATAAGATAGAATATCCCTTACTATAAAACTGTTGCTGCTGTTGGAAATCAGCCGGATTCCACCTGGGGCTTTCTCCATATTCTGTCCACAAAACAGAGGCAGATTATTCTTTCCTATCTTCAAATGGAGGTTCCCAAACCAGCAGATTAATTCCAAATGGAGGATGAAGTTAAATACCTGGCCATTGCTAATGATTCTGCTGTGACTCGCACAGAGTTTGGTGTGATGGCACTGTGCTTCTCTCCAAAATATTACCTACAAAAGACAGAGAGGTGTTTCTCTGCATGGGATCACATAATGGAGCATCTATTTCCGATGAAGAAACGGAACCAATCTCTTTCAAATACTGAATCCAATACTGGTGCTACCACAACTCAGCTGGATTCATATTGCAGGATTTTAAGCAACTTCTCCCCACAAAATATAGGAATTATTGACTATGTATATTTGGACACACCAGAGGTTCAATGCCAGCTGGTAATTTCACTTCAAGCTCTGTCAACTGATAAGCCACTCCTCTGCGCTTACATTTGTCATCTGGATTCCAATTTGGTGGTTATTTCTTACCAAAACACCACGGAAACAGAGTGAAAGCTGTATGAGTATAGGCAATACTTACCAGACGGTAATTCCATTCCAGGCGGTGTTTTCGAGTCCAATAGATCAGTCAATGCTTCAACCACTCCTGTCAAGCTCAAAAAGCTCTCACAAGCATTCAATTGACCATTTTTATCCACCTTTCCACTAATCTCGAAGACAGCTGCATTGGGGTTCATATACAGGGGGTTGGATTCCAGCTGGTTCATTTCAAACCATTTCTTTCTACTGTTTAACAGGCCATTCCTGCTGCTGTCAACACCTCGGCTGAAATCAATATGTGTTTCCATGATCAAAGTCTTCCCACAATCAGTAAGAACCTGTGCCTGAGTCCAAACTAGTACAGCAGAGCTTACATTCCAGTTGGAAGTAGTAAACCCATGGATGCTCACAGCTTACAATAGCCTGCTGCACGTAATCATCTCCAACCATTTGAATCTCTACAAAGTAGGGTTTCTTACTTTTTTTTTCCAAACAGTTAGGCAACTGCCTTTCTGTCAGGGACTCAGACTGGAACTTGGATTCAAGGCTATTTTGGTTGGTCCTTATCTCTGGTCACGGCCTATGACAGGGTTCCTGCTTGGACACAACTCTCGCATCAGCTGGATTGAATCTACGGTGCATGCTCCACACACTGCAAACGATATACAGGCAGCTGACTCTGGATTTCCATTCCTGTTCAGCAGTTTTGATTCCAGCTGGGGATTTTAAATCCGATATCTGCTTATTGGCACAGTGCTTCTCTCACACATCTCAAATCCATTCATGACACTCTTTTGCAAATTGTCTCCACATAGTTGACAGGAATTTGACTGTTTGTGTTCACGTACTGGTATTCATATGCAGGTGCCCCTTTTCAATTGGATAGCTGCCCCAGTCATTATCATACACTTGTTCTTGCAAATATCAGCTGGAATCAAACTGGGTATTTCCCTAAATTTGGTCCACAATCTAGAGACAGCTGCCTCTCTAAGTTCCTTAACAGAAGGCTTTCAACAACGATTTCAATATCTATTGGAGATTTGAATCTGACATCTGCCACAACGTATGCCTCTCTTCTACTGTAGCTCTCACCTTCTTCAACTCAATTGATAGTGGGAGTTTAATCCCAAAACTCCACCCACCCAAAATGGATGGAGATCTGTTTCTAGGTAGGGGATCACATAGCAGAGCATCAACTCCAGCAAGAGATTGTGGTCCAATTCCTTTCCACAGCTTATTTCTAGTCTGCGGCTCTCAAAATGTTCAACTTGATTCAAGTTGCAATCTTTTCTCCAAATTCTTCCCAACCACTGTCAACTTTGCCTAGGTATGTTTTCAAATACCACAAGTCTGATGTCAGCTGGACATTTTGATTTAAACTCTGGCCTCTGCCTATACCAATCCATTTCTCTCACCTGGTCCTTGAGTTCGAAATTGTTTTTTGCTTTTTTTTTCCCAAGACTCAGGGTCAGTGAATGACGAGAATATACTTACCAAATGTGAATTTCCTATGATCCTTTCAAAGGCATATTGGTTCCATCAATTCAAACTCCTGCAATTCTCAAAAACTCACATGGATTCAACTGATTCATTTTTCTCTTCTTTACACGATCCTCAGAGCAAGCTGCTTTGGGGTTCACATCCGGCGATTCAATTCCACAATAGGCTCTTTTTCATCTAGTTTTCGGCTAAAGATGAAGCCAATCAAAGTCATCTGCTGGACTCCGAAAAGTTATTACCCAATTCTGCCGACACAGGGTAGAGAGTTGTCTGTATTTGGATTCTCAAATCACAGTTTTAATTCCAGCAGGCAATTTTCATTCCAGCAGGCATCTTTGATCACTGCTTACCCCGGTACTGCAGCTCTCACATAACTTGATTCAAGTGAAGTGTTTAGTTATTTTTCTTTCACCTTCATTCAAAATCAATAGGTAGCTGCTTTGGTTTGGCGAACACATACCTGAACTTTGATTCCAACTGGCAAGTTTTAAAACCAAATTTAAAACTGAATAGGTCTCGCCTATCACTTGCAAGCATAGTTCATATCAGCTGCATCCAAACTGGGATAATTATCCTCCAACTCTGCAAAATCTGAAAGCTGCTATTGGATTAGCAATTCATGTTTCATGGGTTTGATTTCAACGGGTGTTGTTCAATCCGTATCTGACCAATTTCAAACCCAATTTTTATTCCATCCATATATCAAATCCAGTCAAAGACTGTTTTTCTCTCCAATGATCGTTAAAAACAGATAAGCATATAAAATATAGAGCGTATATTTTATATCTTATTATTTTAAGTTATATTTTATTATAGATTTCATATTTATATTAATGTATTGTTTTATCATTGATACATAAATCTACAATAAATATGAATATATAATACTCATATACATAAAATACAATATATAATAAATATGAATATATTTGATATCATATAATTTTAATTTACATTTCATAATAGATTTCACATTTATATCAATTGATTGTTTTATCACTCATATATAAAGATATAATAAATATGAATCTAGTTAAATAAAATATATCTAGTATATATATTTAACCTCTTATTAAATATATATCATATAATATATAATAGTATCAATATTAATATTAGTACTATATATTATGTATAACATAAATATACTTACGTATGTATGCATCAATATATAATAGAATGTTAATATTAATATATAGTGTTAAAATACTTATATAATCTATTGTTAATATTAATAACCTATAATTTACTATAAATATAGTAAATGTATACTCCATATGAATAAATGTGTTAATAAAAGCATATAAGATAGAATATCCCTTACTATAAAACTGTTGCTGCTGTTGGAAATCAGCCGGATTCCACCTGGGGCTTTCTCCATATTCTGTCCACAAAACAGAGGCAGATTATTCTTTCCTATCTTCAAATGGAGGTTCCCAAACCAGCAGATTAATTCCAAATGGAGGATGAAGTTAAATACCTGGCCATTGCTAATGATTCTGCTGTGACTCGCACAGAGTTTGGTGTGATGGCACTGTGCTTCTCTCCAAAATATTACCTACAAAAGACAGAGAGGTGTTTCTCTGCATGGGATCACATAATGGAGCATCTATTTCCGATGAAGAAACGGAACCAATCTCTTTCAAATACTGAATCCAATACTGGTGCTACCACAACTCAGCTGGATTCATATTGCAGGATTTTAAGCAACTTCTCCCCACAAAATATAGGAATTATTGACTATGTATATTTGGACACACCAGAGGTTCAATGCCAGCTGGTAATTTCACTTCAAGCTCTGTCAACTGATAAGCCACTCCTCTGCGCTTACATTTGTCATCTGGATTCCAATTTGGTGGTTATTTCTTACCAAAACACCACGGAAACAGAGTGAAAGCTGTATGAGTATAGGCAATACTTACCAGACGGTAATTCCATTCCAGGCGGTGTTTTCGAGTCCAATAGATCAGTCAATGCTTCAACCACTCCTGTCAAGCTCAAAAAGCTCTCACAAGCATTCCATTGACCATTTTTATCCACCTTTCCACTAATCTCGAAGACAGCTGCATTGGGGTTCATATACAGGGGGTTGGATTCCAGCTGGTTCATTTCAAACCATTTCTTTCTACTGTTTAACAGGCCATTCCTGCTGCTGTCAACACCTCGGCTGAAATCAATATGTGTTTCCATGATCAAAGTCTTCCCACAATCAGTAAGAACCTGTGCCTGAGTCCAAACTAGTACAGCAGAGCTTACATTCCAGTTGGAAGTAGTAAACCCATGGATGCTCACAGCTTACAATAGCCTGCTGCACGTAATCATCTCCAACCATTTGAATCTCTACAAAGTAGGGTTTCTTCCTTTTTTTTCCAAACAGTTAGGCAACTGCCTTTCTGTCAGGGACTCAGACTGGAACTTGGATTCAAGGCTATTTTGGTTGGTCCTTATCTCTGGTCACGGCCTATGACAGGGTTCCTGCTTGGACACAACTCTCGCATCAGCTGGATTGAATCTACGGTGCATGCTCCACACACTGCAAACGATATACAGGCAGCTGACTCTGGATTTCCATTCCTGTTCAGCAGTTTTGATTCCAGCTGGGGATTTTAAATCCGATATCTGCTTATTGGCACAGTGCTTCTCTCACACATCTCAAATCCATTCATGACACTCTTTTGCAAATTGTCTCCACATAGTTGACAGGAATTTGACTGTTTGTGTTCACGTACTGGTATTCATATGCAGGTGCCCCTTTTCAATTGGATAGCTGCCCCAGTCATTATCATACACTTGTTCTTGCAAATATCAGCTGGAATCAAACTGGGTATTTCCCTAAATTTGGTCCACAGTCTAGAGACAGCTGCCTCTCTAAGTTCCTTAACAGAAGGCTTTCAACAACGATTTCAATATCTATTGGAGATTTGAATCTGACATCTGCCACAACGTATGCCTCTCTTCTACTGTAGCTCTCACCTTCTTCAACTCAATTGATAGTGGGAGTTTAATCCCAAAACTCCACCCACCCAAAATGGATGGAGATCTGTTTCTAGGGAGGGGATCACATAGCAGAGCATCAACTCCAGCAAGAGATTGTGGTCCAATTCCTTTCCACAGCTTATTTCTAGTCTGCGGCTCTCAAAATGTTCAACTTGATTCAAGTTGCAATCTTTTCTCCAAATTCTTCCCACCAACCACTGTCAACTTTGCCTAGGTATGTTTTCAAATACCACAAGTCTGATGTCAGCTGGACATTTTGATTTAAACTCTGGCCTCTGCCTATACCAATCCATTTCTCTCACCTGGTCCTTGAGTTCGAAATTGTTTTTTTTTTTTTTTTTTCCCAAGACTCAGGGTCAGTGAATGACGAGAATATACTTACCAAATGTGAATTTCCTATGATCCTTTCAAAGGCATATTGGTTCCATCAATTCAAACTCCTGCAATTCTCAAAAACTCACATGGATTCAACTGATTCATTTTTCTCTTCTTTACACGATCCTCAGAGCAAGCTGCTTTGGGGTTCACATCCCGGCGATTCAATTCCACAATAGGCTCTTTTTCATCTAGTTTTCGGCTAAAGATGAAGCCAATCAAAGTCATCTGCTGGACTCCGAAAAGTTATTACCCAATTCTGCCGACACAGGGTAGAGAGTTGTCTGTATTTGGATTCTCAAATCACAGTTTTAATTCCAGCAGGCAATTTTCATTCCAGCAGGCATCTTTGATCACTGCTTACCCCGGGACTGCAGCTCTCACATAACTTGATTCAAGTGAAGTGTTTAGTTATTTTTCTTTCACCTTCATTCAAAATCAATAGGTAGCTGCTTTGGTTTGGCGAACACATACCTGAACTTTGATTCCAACTGGCAAGTTTTAAAACCAAATTTAAAACTGAATAGGTCTCGCCTATCACTTGCAAGCATAGTTCATATCAGCTGCATCCAAACTGGGATAATTATCCTCCAACTCTGCAAAATCTGAAAGCTGCTATTGGATTAGCAATTCATGTTTCATGGGTTTGATTTCAACGGGTGTTGTTCAATCCGTATCTGACCAATTTCAAACCCAATTTTTATTCCATCCATATATCAGATCCAGTCAAAGACTGTTTTTCTCTCCAATGATCGTTAAAAACAGATAAGCATATAAAATATAGAGCGTATATTTTATATCTTATTATTTTAAGTTATATTTTATTATAGATTTCATATTTATATTAATTTATTGTTTTATCATTGATACATAAATCTATAATAAATATGAATATATAATACTCATATACATAAAATACAATATATAATAAATATGAATATATTTGATATCATATAATTTTAATTTACATTTCATAATAGATTTCACATTTATATCAATTGATTGTTTTATCACTCATATATAAAGATATAATAAATATGAATCTAGTTAAATAAAATATATCTAGTATATATATTTAATCTCTTATTAAATATATATCATATAATATATGATAGTATCAATATTAATATTAGTACTATATATTATGTATAACAAATATACTTACGTATGTATGCATCAATATATAATAGAATGTTAATATTAATATTTAGTGTTAAAATACTTATATAATCTATTGTTAATATTAATAACCTATAATTTACTATAAATATAGTAAATGTATACTCCATATGAATAAATGTGTTAATAAAAGCATATAAGATAGAATATCCCTTACTATAAAACTGTTGCTGCTGTTGGAAATCAGCCGGATTCCACCTGGGGCTTTCTCCATATTCTGTCCACAAAACAGAGGCAGATTATTCTTTCCTATCTTCAAATGGAGGTTCCCAAACCAGCAGATTAATTCCAAATGGAGGATGAAGTTAAATACCTGGCCATTGCTAATGATTCTGCTGTGACTCGCACAGAGTTTGGTGTGATGGCACTGTGCTTCTCTCCAAAATATTACCTACAAAAGACAGAGAGGTGTTTCTCTGCATGGGATCACATAATGGAGCATCTATTTCCGATGAAGAAATGGAACCAATCTCTTTCAAATACTTAATCCAATACTGGTGCTACCACAACTCAGCTGGATTCATATTGCAGGATTTTAAGCAACTTCTCCCCACAAAATATAGGAATTATTGACTATGTATATTTGGACACCCCAGAGGTTCAATGCCAGCTGGTAATTTCACTTCAAACTCTGTCAACTGATAAGCCACTCCTCTGCGCTTACATTTGTCATCTGGATTCCAATTTGGTGGTTATTTCTTACCAAAACACCACGGAAACAGAGTGAAAGCTGTATGAGTATAGGCAATACTTACCAGACGGTAATTCCATTCCAGGCGGTGTTTTCGAGTCCAATAGATCAGTCAATGCTTCAACCACTCCTGTCAAGCTCAAAAAGCTCTCACAAGCATTCAATTGACCATTTTTATCCACCTTTCCACTAATCTCGAAGACAGCTGCATTGGGGTTCATATACAGGGGGTTGGATTCCAGCTGGTTCATTTCAAACCATTTCTTTCTACTGTTTAACAGGCCATTCCTGCTGCTGTCAACACCTCGGCTGAAATCAATATGTGTTTCCATGATCAAAGTCTTCCCACAATCAGTAAGAACCTGCGCCTGAGTCCAAACTAGTACAGCAGAGCTTACATTCCAGTTGGAAGTAGTAAACCCATGGATGCTCACAGCTTACAATAGCCTGCTGCACGTAATCATCTCCAACCATTTGAATCTCTAGAAAGTAGGGTTTCTTCCTTTTTTTTTTCCAAACAGTTAGGCAACTGCCTTTCTGTCAGGGACTCAGACTGGAACTTGGATTCAAGGCTATTTTGGTTGGTCCTTATCTCTGGTCACGGCCTATGACAGGGTTCCTGCTTGGACACAACTCTCACATCAGCTGGATTGAATCTACGGTGCATGCTCCACACACTGCAAACGATATACAGGCAGCTGACTCTGGATTTCCATTCCTGTTCAGCAGTTTTGATTCCAGCTGGGGATTTTAAATCCGATATCTGCTTATTGGCACAGTGCTTCTCTCACACATCTCAAATCCATTCATGACACTCTTTTGCAAATTGTCTCCACATAGTTGACAGGAATTTGACTGTTTGTGTTCACGTACTGGTATTCATATGCAGGTGCCCCTTTTCAATTGGATAGCTGCCCCCAGTCATTATCATACACTTGTTCTTGCAAATATCAGCTGGAATCAAACTGGGTATTTCCCTAAATTTGGTCCACAGTCTAGAGACAGCTGCCTCTCTAAGTTCCTTAACAGAAGGCTTTCAACAACGATTTCAATATCTATTGGAGATTTGAATCTGACATCTGCCACAACGTATGCCTCTCTTCTACTGTAGCTCTCACCTTCTTCAACTCAATTGATAGTGGGAGTTTAATCCCAAAACTCCACCCACCCAAAATGGATGGAGATCTGTTTCTAGGTAGGGGATCACATAGCAGAGCATCAACTCCAGCAAGAGATTGTGGTCCAATTCCTTTCCACAGCTTATTTCTAGTCTGCGGCTCTCAAAATGTTCAACTTGATTCAAGTTGCAATCTTTTCTCCAAATTCTTCCCACCAACCACTGTCAACTTTGCCTAGGTATGTTTTCAAATACCACAAGTCTGATGTCAGCTGGACATTTTGATTTAAACTCTGGCCTCTGCCTATACCAATCCATTTCTCTCACCTGGTCCTTGAGTTCAAAATTGTTTTTTTTTTTTTTTTTCCCAAGACTCAGGGTCAGTGAATGACGAGAATATACTTACCAAATGTGAATTTCCTATGATCCTTTCAAAGGCATATTGGTTCCATCAATTCAAACTCCTGCAATTCTCAAAAACTCACATGGATTCAACTGATTCATTTTTCTCTTCTTTACACGATCCTCAGAGCAAGCTGCTTTGGGGTTCACATCCCGGCGATTCAATTCCACAATAGGCTCTTTTTCATCTAGTTTTCGGCTAAAGATGAAGCCAATCAAAGTCATCTGCTGGACTCCGAAAAGTTATTACCCAATTCTGCCGACACAGGGTAGAGAGTTGTCTGTATTTGGATTCTCAAATCACAGTTTTAATTCCAGCAGGCAATTTTCATTCCAGCAGGCATCTTTGATCACTGCTTACCCCGGTACTGCAGCTCTCACATAACTTGATTCAAGTGAAGTGTTTAGTTATTTTTCTTTCACCTTCATTCAAAATCAATAGGTAGCTGCTTTGGTTTGGCGAACACATACCTGAACTTTGATTCCAACTGGCAAGTTTTAAAACCAAATTTAAAACTGAATAGGTCTCGCCTATCACTTGCAAGCATAGTTCATATCAGCTGCATCCAAACTGGGATAATTATCCTCCAACTCTGCAAAATCTGAAAGCTGCTATTGGATTAGCAATTCATGTTTCATGGGTTTGATTTCAACGGGTGTTGTTCAATCCGTATCTGACCAATTTCAAACCCAATTTGTATTCCATCCATATATCAGATCCAGTCAAAGACTGTTTTTCTCTCCAATGATCGTTAAAAACAGATAAGCATATAAAATATAGAGCGTATATTTTATATCTTATTATTTTAAGTTATATTTTATTATAGATTTCATATTTATATTAATTTATTGTTTTATCATTGATACATAAATCTATAATAAATATGAATATATAATACTCATATACATAAAATACAATATATAATAAATATGAATATATTTGATATCATATAATTTTAATTTACATTTCATAATAGATTTCACATTTATATCAATTGATTGTTTTATCACTCATATATAAAGATATAATAAATATGAATCTAGTTAAATAAAATATATCTAGTATATATATTTAATCTCTTATTAAATATATATCATATAATATATAATAGTATCAATATTAATATTAGTACTATATATTATGTATAACAAATATACTTACGTATGTATGCATCAATATATAATAGAATGTTAATATTAATATTTAGTGTTAAAATACTTATATAATCTATTGTTAATATTAATAACCTATAATTTACTATAAATATAGTAAATGTATACTCCATATGAATAAATGTGTTAATAAAAGCATATAAGATAGAATATCCCTTACTATAAAACTGTTGCTGCTGTTGGAAATCAGCCGGATTCCACCTGGGGCTTTCTCCATATTCTGTCCACAAAACAGAGGCAGATTATTCTTTCCTATCTTCAAATGGAGGTTCCCAAACCAGCAGATTAATTCCAAATGGAGGATGAAGTTAAATACCTGGCCATTGCTAATGATTCTGCTGTGACTCGCACAGAGTTTGGTGTGATGGCACTGTGCTTCTCTCCAAAATATTACCTACAAAAGACAGAGAGGTGTTTCTCTGCATGGGATCACATAATGGAGCATCTATTTCCGATGAAGAAATGGAACCAATCTCTTTCAAATACTGAATCCAATACTGGTGCTACCACAACTCAGCTGGATTCATATTGCAGGATTTTAAGCAACTTCTCCCCACAAAATATAGGAATTATTGACTATGTATATTTGGACACCCCAGAGGTTCAATGCCAGCTGGTAATTTCACTTCAAGCTCTGTCAACTGATAAGCCACTCCTCTGCGCTTACATTTGTCATCTGGATTCCAATTTGGTGGTTATTTCTTACCAAAACACCACGGAAACAGAGTGAAAGCTGTATGAGTATAGGCAATACTTACCAGACGGTAATTCCATTCCAGGCGGTGTTTTCGAGTCCAATAGATCAGTCAATGCTTCAACCACTCCTGTCAAGCTCAAAAAGCTCTCACAAGCATTCCATTGACCATTTTTATCCACCTTTCCACTAATCTCGAAGACAGCTGCATTGGGGTTCATATACAGGGGGTTGGATTCCAGCTGGTTCATTTCAAACCATTTCTTTCTACTGTTTAACAGGCCATTCCTGCTGCTGTCAACACCTCGGCTGAAATCAATATGTGTTTCCATGATCAAAGTCTTCCCACAATCAGTAAGAACCTGTGCCTGAGTCCAAACTAGTACAGCAGAGCTTACATTCCAGTTGGAAGTAGTAAACCCATGGATGCTCACAGCTTACAATAGCCTGCTGCACGTAATCATCTCCTACCATTTGAATCTCTAAAGTTAGGCAACTTCTTTTCTGTCAGGGACTCATACTGGAACTTGGATTCAAGGATATTTTGGTTGGTCCTTATCTCTGGTCACTGCCTATGACAGGGTTCCTGCTTGGACACAACTCTCGCATCAGCTGGATTGAATCTACGGTGCATGCTCCACACACTGCAAACGATATACAGGCAGCTGACTCTGGATTTCCATTCCTGTTCAGCAGTTTTGATTCCAGCTGGGGATTTTAAATCCGATATCTGCTTATTTGCACAGTGCTTCTCTCACACATCTCAAATCCATTCATGACACTCTTTTGCAAATTGTCTCCACAGAGTTGACAGGAATTTGACTATTTGTATTCACGTATTGGTATTCATATGCAGGTGCCCCTTTTCAATTGGATAGCTTCCCAAATCATTATCATACACTTGTTCTTGCAAATATCAGCTGGAATCAAAGTGGGTATTTCCCTACATTTGGTCCACAATATAGAGACAGGTGCCTCTCTATGTTCATTTACAGGAGGCTTTAAAAAAGAAGTTCAATATCGGGGTCGGCAAGGTGGCCCTAGAGGTAAGGTGTATGCCTTAGCAAGCGCTATCCAATGAAAGGACCACAGTTCGATTCCCTGGTGTCCCATATGGTCCCCCCAAGCCAGGGGCAATTGCTGAGCACGTAGCCAGGAGTAACCCCTGAGCATCTAAGGGGTGTGGCCCGAAAAACCAAAAAAAAAAAAAAAAAAAGAAGTTCTGCTACATCCCACTCAGGAGAGGCACACCCCAAAGTGTAGTGCCCTCCTGAAAAGGAATTATTTGCTAAAAAGGCCCGCTTAGAGCAGTCAAAATCACTTGACCCTTTGCGTGGAGTGTTTGGCCATAATTCCTATAGTGGCTGTAACTATCTCTCTCTCTTTTTAACCTACATTAATAATCAGGCCTTAGTAAATTTCTTTCTACATAGGAGGACAGTACAATCCCGCCAAAATTCTCCCACTTAACAGCTCCCTGTAATTTTTCCTACTTTGGTGCCAATATCAGGTTTTTCCCAAAACTTAGCTCATAGTAAAACAGTTTTCAGTTTTCTCCCTAAAACTCTAAAACATTCCTCTCTCTTCCCACTTCCTTGAAAATTACCTGGTTTCTTCTGTTTCTCCAAAACAAAGCAAGCCCAAAACAAACTGCCTTTTCACCTTCAGTATCGGCTCTTTAATATGCTAATTTAAGCCAGGATTCTCCATTCTTTTCCCAGTTTCTTTGCTGTCAAGAATTTGCACCCTGCTTTCCATGCCTCAGCCTTTTAAAAGCAGCCAGCTCAAAAATAAATTTGTCTCTGTCCTTTTAGACGCGAGTCCCCATACAATCTGTGTGGTTTCATTCATTTCTACAATATTATTCCGTCATTCGCCATTCCGTGTGCCCACTCTCTACCTGTGGAATTTTTTTCCTGAACTCCACGAAGGATCTGTTTGCAGGCGCTGGCGTCGTGGGAACAGAATTGGCTCACAGCAAAGTTCAATATCTATTTGATATTTGAATAGAACATCTGCCACAACTTACACCTCTCTTCTGTAACTCTCACATTCTTCAACTCAATTGATATTGGGGTTTAATCACGAAACTCCACTCAAAATTGAAAGAGATCTGTATCTATGTAGGGGATCACATATCAAAGCATCAATTCCAGCAAGTGATTGTTGTCTAATCTCTTTCCAATGCTTATTTCTATTCTGCGGCTCTCAAAATGCTCAACTGGATTCAAGTTGCATTATTGTCTCCAAATTCTTCCCACCAACCGCTGTCAACTTTGGCTGTGTATGTTTAGAAGACCACTAATTTGATATCAGCTGGTCATTTTGATTTAAATTCTGGCCACTGCCTAGGCCAGTCCATTTCTCTCATGCTTGGTACTTGAATTCAAATTCACTGTTTTTTTATTTATCCATGCTCAAGGGCCAATGAATGAAAACTTTTTGAGAAGAGAATACTTACCAAACTTTAATTTTGTATGATCCCTTTACATATATATTGGTTCAAAATAAGACAGTCCTGCAATTCTCAAAATCTCACAAGTATTCGACTGATTTTTTTCTTCTTTGCACAATACTCATAGCAAGCTGCTTTGGGGTTCACATACAGGAGATTCAATTCCAACAGGTTCTTTTAAATCTAATTTATAGCTGCAGATTATGCCAATCAAATGCATCTGCTGGATTCAAAATGTTATTAACAAATTCTGCCCACACAGTGTAGACAGCTGTCTGTATTTGGATTCTTATATTATAACTTTAAATCCTGATGCCAATTTTAATTCCATCTTTTCTCACTGCTTACACCGGGACTGCAGCTCTTACACAACTTGATTAAAGTGAAGTTTTTTCCACCTTTATTCAAACCAATTGTAGCTGCTTTGGTTTTTGGATTACATACCATAGTTTTTATTCCAACTGGCAAGTTTTAACACAAATTTAGAACTGAATATGACTCTACTATTGCTTGCATGATTCTCTAATATCAGCTAGATTCAAAGTGGTATAATTGTCCCCAAAATCTGCAAAAATTAAAAGCTGCTTTTGGATCTCCAATTCATATTCCATAGATTTTATTCCAGCTGATGCTTTTAAATGTATATCTGACCAATTTTCAACCCAGTTATTATTTTATCCCATATATCAAATCCAATCACAAGTGGGTTTTTTTTTTTCTCCCAAATGCTCGTTAAAAATAGGCCTGGCTACTTCTTATAAAATTGCTTCTACTGTTGGAAATTTCAGCTGGATTCAATCTGGGGAATTTTCCATATTCTGCCCACAAAGCATAGGCAGATTATTCTATAATATCATGTAATTGAGGCCCCCAAACCTGTAGATTGATTCCAATTAGAGGTTTGCATTAAATCTCTGGCGATTGCTTATGACTCTACTGTGGCTCTCACATAGTTTGGTGAGTTCTCACTGAGCTTCTCTCACAAATAATTACCTACAAAAGATAGATATGTTTCTGTGTATGGTATCTCATACATAAAGAATTGTCTCCAATAGCTTTCAAATATTTACTCCAATGGTGGTGGTTTCACAACTCACCTGGATTCAACTTGCAGCATTTTTTGCAAATTATGTCCACAAAACTTAAGCATAATTGGCTATGTATGCTTTCACATACCAGAGGTTCAATGTCTGATGGTATTTTGAATTCAACCTCTGTTAACTGATAAGCCACTCCATTACTATTACAATTGTCAGCTGGATTCAAATTTGGCATTGGTTTTTTGTTTTTTACTCAAACACCACAGGAACTGATTGAAATCTGTATGAGGATAAAGTATACTTACCAGGTGTTCCATTCCAGATTGTACTTTATATTCCAATATCAGTCAATACTTAATCCACTCCTGCAAATCTCAAACAGCTCACAAGTATTCAACTTACCATTTATTTCCATCTTTGCACAAACGTTATAAGCAACTGTTTGGGGGTTCATATACAGGTGGTTTGATTCCAGCTGGTTCATTTAAAACAATTTCTTTCTACTGTTTAAGCCATTTCTACTGCTTCTCAAATACTTCAGCTGGAATAAATACATGTTTAGATGACTAAAATCTGACTTAAAAATATAAGCATCTCTCTGGATTCACATACCAAAGCTTTAATTTCAGATGGGAATTTTAAACCAATCACTTCTCACTGCTTACATGAGCCTGCTGTACGCAAAGATATCAGACACTTTGTCTGGTTACAAAATAGGTTTTCTTTCCCTTTTATGGTTCCAAACCGATAGGCAGTATGTGTTCTCTGTCACTGGAGAACACAGTATGTGTTCTCTAGAACTTGGATTCAAGGATGGTATGTTTTATACTTATATCTGGGCACTGCCTATGACAGTGATTCTGTTTGTACACATCTCTCACATCATCTAGATTCAACCTGTGTTTTTTTTTTTTTTTTTGCTCCACACAATGTAAACCATATACAGGCAGCCAACTGGGGATATCCATTCATGTAGTGCTGGTTTGATTTAGGCTGGCACTTTTAAATCTGAGATCTGGTTAATTGAAAGCCAGTGATTCTTCACTCACTCACGCACTCACATCAAATCCATTCAGAGAATTTTTTTGTTTCTAGTTTGCACATAACTGAGAAAAACAGTCCAAATCTGTGTTCATGTACTGGTATTCATATGCAGATGGCCTAATTAAATCTATAACTTGCCACTTAATATTAAACTCATGTCCTTTAGCAAATATCACCTGGAATCAAACTGTTTATTTCCAAAATTCATCCTACAATACAGAGGAAGATGTCTAAGTTCAATTACTGGAGGCTCTAAAGCAGTAGTTTGATAGAAATTGGAAATTTAAATTTAACATCTGTCCACACCTTATGTCTCTCCTCTCCTGAAACCATCACATTCCTAAAATGGATTGAAACTGGATTTTTATCACAAAACTCCTGTTTCTGTGTAGGGGGTTACATAATGGAGCATCAATTTCAGCTAGAGATTGTGATTTGATCTCTTTCAAATGCTTACTCCAAACCTGTTCTCACCCCACTCAGCTGAATTCAAGTTGCATTTTTCCCTGAAAATTCTGCCTGCATATCACTGTCAGATTTGGCTAATGTATAGTTTCAAATACCAGAGGTTCAACACCAGCTGGTAATTTTAATTCTAACTTTGTACAGTACTATGCTACTCCACTCCACTTTCATTTGTTATATTAATTTAGGTGTTGGTTTGGTTTCTTTTATGCACAGGAACTGATTAAACTCTTCATGAGGATAGAATATACTTACAGACATTTCATACCAAATGATACTTTATAATTCAATAGCAGTCAATGCTTAAAACACTCCTGCAAATCTCAAGCAGCTCACAAAGGTTCAACCAATCAATTATTTCCATTTTCACATGAAACTGATAGGCAGATTCTTTGGGGTTCATATACAGAAGTTTTGATTTCAGCTGATTCTTTTAAACCAATCTCTTTCTACTGCTTTCGCCATTCCTGTTACTCTCAAACACCCAAGCTGGACTAAACTGGATTAAGATGACCCATAAACAATAGACACCTGTGCTTGGATATGGATTCACATACCATAGCTTCGATTCCATCTAGAAATTTATATCAATTTCTTCTCAATGCTTACACCAGCCTTTTGCTCTCAAAATCTCAGTCACCTTGACTGGATACAAAATAGTGTTTCTTTCCTTTTTTGGGGTCCAAAACCAACAGGCAACTTCCTCTCTGTCAAGGATCACAAACTGGAACTTATCTGGGCACTGCCTATGACACTCCTGTTTGCATGCATCTCTCACATCAGCTAGAATAACTGGGGTATTTTTCTCCACACTACAAACAATATACAGGCAGCTAACTCTGGATTTCCATTCATATACTGCAGTTTGATTCCAGCTGGCACTTCTAAATCTGATATCCAGTTATTATGAAAGCCAGTCTTCTCTCACACATTTCGAACTCATTCAAAAATACTTTTTTATGTATTGTCTGCACATAACTGAGAGGAAATAAGATATATGGTCATGAACTGTTATTATATGCATGTGTCCTTTATAATTGTATAACTTATCATGTATTATCATACTCATGTTGTTCTCACAAATATTAAATGGAATCAAACTTGGTATTTCCCCAAATTTAGTCCACAATACAGTGGCAGATGTCTCTGTAAATTCATTTACTGGAGGCTTTAAACCAATACTTCAATAGCAATTGGGCATTTGAATTGAACCTCTGACCACAGTTTACACCTCTCCTTTCCTATTGACATTACATATTATAACAATACTCCACAAAAAATGACAGAGATCTGTCCCTGGGTATGGGATCACATAGCAGAGCATCTATTCCAGCTAGAGATTTTTCCACTACTTACTCCAATCCTGCTGTTCTCACACCACTCTGCTCTATTCAAATTGCATTATTTTATCCAAATTATGGTCAAAACCTACTTTTTGACTTTGTATGGTTTCAGATATCAGAGGTTCGATGCCAGTCTTGTTATTTTAACAACCTCTGGCCACTGCCTATGCCACTCCATTGCTCTCATGTTTGGCACAAAACTCATAAGCAGCTGCTTTGGGGTTCATATAAAGGAGGTTAAATTCCAATTGGTGCTTTGTAATGTAATCACTGGCTACCTCTTATGCTAATCCTGCTGCATTCAATTGTCTCTGTTGGACTCAAATGTCATTTTGTCACCAAATTCTGCCCCCAAAATGTAGACAGTTCCATATATATATATTTAGCTTCATTCAATCTGGCGATTTTTATCCCATTGCTGTTCACTGCTTACACCATGACTGCAGCTCTCAGACAACTCGATTGGATTAAAGTGGGTTTCTTTTACATTTTCCCAACACCAGTAGGCAGATGCTTTTGATTTATGAATCACATATTGGAGATATGATTCCAATTGACATGTTTTAAACCAAATTTAGCTCTGCTTATGACACTCTTTTGTTTGTAAACATTGCTCAAATCAGTTGGTTTAACTGGATTACTTTTCCCCAAACTTTGCACAGGCACACACAGTTGCCTCTGGATCTCCATTAATGTACCACAGGTTTGAATCCAGCTGGTGATTTTAAATCCATATCTAGCCAATTTGAAATCCAGTCATGCTTCCCTCTATTATATCAAATCCACTTAAACAGGTATTTTTTTCTCTTTCAGTCTCTGTAAAAAAACATTTGGCAGTTAGGTTCAAATTTGGCGTTGGTATGTTTTTTGACCTAAACACAACAGCAACTAATTGAAAGCTGTATGAGGATAGAGTATACTTACCAGATGTTCCATTCCAGATGGTACTTTATATTACAATATCACTCAATGCTTAAATCATTCATGAAACTCTCAAGCAAGTCATCAATTTCAGGTAGCATTTATTTATCTAATACCTGGCCACTGATTTGCCACTCCAGCTGCATATAAACTGGGATCTTTTTCATCAAGCTACACAACAATTGACATGGAGCTCTCTCTGGGTAAAAGTACATGTACTGTACATTCAATCCCATATGACAATATTAAATATCTCTCCATTGCTTAAACCCCTCTTACTGGTATCACACATGGCAGTGGATATTTTTTTTTTACCAAAACATCATGGCAACTGATCAAGAACTGTACTTGGATAGAGTATACTAACCAAACGTTCAATTCCAACTGACACTTTTTATTCCAATTTCAGGCCAAAGTTTAAACCACTCGGGCTGCTTCCAAACACCTCACCAATATTCAACTGTTTTTCCCCATCTTTATACAAAACTGTTAGCCATCTGCTTTTGGGTTTATCTCTAGAGGCTCAATCCCAGCAGCTGCCTTCTAATCCAATCTCTTGTTACTGCTTTTGTCTCTCCTC
Source organism: Suncus etruscus (assembly GCF_024139225.1). Classification (NCBI taxonomy): domain Eukaryota; kingdom Metazoa; phylum Chordata; class Mammalia; order Eulipotyphla; family Soricidae; genus Suncus; species Suncus etruscus. The sequence goes on from NC_064859.1 coordinate 79,176,105, forward strand.
TCAAGACATCAGCCAAACTCAAAATGGGTTTTTATAGTAAAAAATTCTGCCATAAAGAATAGGCAGCTGTGTCTTTGTATGCTTCACATGCCATAGGTTTGTTTCCAGTTAGAGATTTTAATGGAATCTCTGCCCAATGCTTATTTCACTTCTTCAGTTCCCACAGACCTTATCTGAATTTAAACTGGGTTTTATCACTAAGTCCACTAACAAATGAAAGGCAGACTTTTCTTTTATCAGAAGACATGCTGGAGATTCAATGCCAGCTAATGATTTGATTCCAATATCTGACCATGGCTTATGCCACTCCATTGCTCTAACACACTTGGCAGCTCAATTCAAAGTGAACTTTTTCTTACCAATTTCAACATAAAACTGACAGGCATCAGCTATGTGTGTGTTTATGGAATTGCATACTAGAAGATCGATTCCAGCTGGATCAATTGGATCTGTTTCCAATATCCAGCTACTGCTTATGCCATTGCTCAAACACCTCAGCTGGACTCAAACTGGGTTTTTATTACCAAAGTCTGCCCACAAACAATAGGCAGCTGCATCTGTGTATGAGTTCACATACTGTAGATGCAATTCCACCTGGCTATTTTATTCCAATCTCAGCTCTCTGCTTACATCATGCCTGCTGCTCTCACACACATTAGCTATATACAAAAACTTTTCCCATCACACATCTGTCCATAAATAGTAAAGTTGTGTATGTGTATGTATTCACAAATGAAAAGTTTGGATCAGGATGTCATATTTGAGGTTTATTTTCACCATTTCTACCATCCCTTCCGTTGTCTTCAACACAACTCAAACGGATACTAGTAGGGGTTTTATTCCCAAACTCACGACATTTAACAGGCACCTGTGACTTATTCAAGGTTCACTACCTGAGGTTTCATTCATGATGGCACTCTTAATCCAATATCTGGCCACTGCTGTGCCACTCCATTTGCTCTCACACATTTCAGCTGAATTTATACTGGGCTTTTATCACAAAACTCCACCCACAATCAAGAGGTGGCTGCTTCTGTGTATATGATCACAAACTGGAGGATCAATTCTAGTTGGAGATTTTGATCCAATCTATTTCCACTTCTTACTTCACTCATGCTATTCTCACACCTCTCTTCTGGATTAAAAGTGGGTCCCACCAGCTCTACCCACAACACACAGGCAACTGAATCTATGTCTCAGTTGATGTTTCAGAGATTCAATTACAGCTGGCACTTCTTAATACAATCTCTTATGCCCACTGCTTATGCCCCTCTCTTGCCACTTTTTACACCTCAGCTGGATTAATTATTTTTTTTGCAAACCCTGCCCACAACTGACAGGCAGCTGATCTAGGTATGTGTTCATATACTGGATGTTTGAATCTAGCTGGCACTTCTTAATTGAATCTCTGGCCACTGATTATGCCACTCCTGTTGCTCTCACACACCTCAACTAGATTCAATCTGGGTTTTTCCCTCCCAAACTCGACCCACAACAGTCAGCTTAGTTTAGTTTAGTTTAAAATACCCGAGGATTTTTATCCTACTATGCTTTTTGATTGAATCTCTGAGACCACTGCTTATGCCGCTCCTACTGCACTTGCACACCTCAGCTGGATTCAAATTGAATTTTTTCCCCCACTAACTCCATGACAACTGACAGGTCACTCAAACTGGGTATACCAGATTCAATTCTCACTGGTGCTTTTTAAGCAAAATTTTAGCCCTGCTTATGTTGCTCTCATTTACCTCAGCTGGATTCAAAGTTTTTTTTTTTTCCAGTATTCCCTAAAAACCCACCTGACAGCTGCATCGGGATCTGGAATCATATATATGAGGTTCAATTCCAGCTGGTGCTTTTTCATCCAATCTCTGGCCATTCACACATCTTTTTTACCTGTTTATTTTGTGCCATAGGTTGTTTTATGAGCTTCATGTCATTGCAATCTGTCTACATAAAGGAAAACACAATTAGCTAAATGTTGCCAACTATTTAGTCAAAATAAGGTAAACTTTCTTCCATTTATTTTGTATGTACACCAGGAAACTTCATGTTCACTTTCTTATATTGGTAATGCCAGACAAATTCCTTTGTTTTTCAATGTTCCTCCCCAAAATACTTGTGTCCTACCTGGATTGTAATATATAGATAATCTAGTAATCACAAAAAATACCAAAGCATAGTGATGCTTGAAATTATATTTGGTAGTAGGAAGTTAATAGTTTATAAAAATTTTAAGAACAACAATGCTTAAGGAAATGTAATTTCACTACAGAATTCCTTTAGAAAAGCAACAAAAATGTTGGATAAACTTAGAATTCACAGAAGACTGAATTGATCATTTTCACTAAGCTCACAAAGAAATAAAATAAAAGATTGAATAGATTAAAACTATTCACTAATTTATCACAAATAAAGGTTGTACATTGATTTGGACTATTCAACTTAAACATATGAGTTAAACATATTATTTATACCAGACAACTAATAATTTTTATATATCAATAGCATCTTCAAAAATCTTTAGAGAAAGAGAACTCAACAGGCTGAAGACAGAATTCAACTGCCTGAGCATTTTCTTTGCACATACAAGAACTGTACTCAATTCCCAGCACCATATGGTACTTCAAGCACCATAGGGAAAAACCCCAATAAATCTAACTGGATAGTTCCTGAGTGTGTCTCCCCAAAAGATTTACATAATTTTCACAGAATATATTTTATAAAAAAATTGGTATATACTCCGTGATTATTATGGGGTAAAATAAAGCAAAGCCTAGAATCGCAGAAATTGTATAATATTTAGCTATATTTAGTTATATTGCTGAGTCTGGGCTGAAATCTAAATAGAAGATTAAAAGATTTCTTAAAATATTATTTTCTTAAACATTGTACATAAAATGAGTATTATCACAATTTAAAGAGACATAAAAGGAATATAATTAAGAATAAAGAAAAAACAAAGCCAGAAAAAATTTATTACAAGGATATTACCTGGAAGTTATAGTGAAGAAGTCCTTAAAAAGAAGGCCAGGAAAATAAAGGAAAGAACCTAACAGATTATAGAGAGTAAATCAGGGTACATGAAGTACGTAAGAGAATAAAGCGAAGTAGAAATGAAATAAAAAAAATTTCATAAATAAGGTATATAGGGAAAAAGTAAAAGGTGCTTGGTAATAAAAAATATCTGGTAATTTTGGAGATGGCTGAATTTAAAATTCATACAATACAGTATTTTATTTATTTATTTATTATTTTGATGACCATCCGGGGTTACTCCTGGCTATGTGCTCAGAAATTGCTCCTGACTTGGAGGACTATATGGGACATTGGGAGATCAAACCATGGGTCAGCCACTTGCAAGATAAATACTCTACCACTGTACCATCGCTCTGACCCCAACAATAACATATTTTAATCAAACTATTTAATAGATATACTAAACTCTACTTCCAAGTCTACTGTCTCACTGTCAAATCTACTGAAACTTTTCTATTAGATGAATATTAACTATAGATTTCATTCCTTCAGTATTTTTTGTTCTATAACATTCCATAAAAATGAATGTTATAAGTAAAATACCCCACCCTCAATAATCTGACCTCAATTACTATTCTCTCATCTCCATTTACATAAGGAAGTGTCTTTAAAGCAGTAACTGGTCAATAACAATTTACTAAAATAATGAACAGAGAATGCTAAAAATTGATTTAAAAAAAACCTTCCTAAATCCATTTTTTGTTTGCAAAATTCTGCAGGAATATTTAACTTAAAGTCATGTTCCTAGGGCCTGAGATAGGGCAGAAAGTCAATAATAAAGTAAATATTTGTGAGGCTCTGGAATGGGTCCTTAATACTAAACTATAAATAAAATGATAACATTAATATTTTATTGAAATTATAAGTGCATAGGAAACACATACACCATTGTCTACAACAAATATAAGTAATAAACTCAAGTAAAATGTCAACAGCAAAGGCATGGAGAGCTACAACAAGGATTAAAAGGCTTACCTAAAACATGTTGATCCCATATTCTCCCTGGAAACTAATATAACCCCTGAATATCACCAAGTGATCCCTGAGCACAGTACTAGTGGCTAAATGCCAGACCCTAAGCATTTCTAGTGGCTCCAAACACAATAATATAGAAACAAAACCAAAAAATCGTAAAAGCTCTCAACACTATATTGTCAGATACTACTGAAGAAGGCACCAAAGAAGTTCAAGTAAAAACAATGAGACTTACTCTTCCACTTTTTTTTTACTCTCTAGAAATATGGTCCTAAGTTTGTTTGAAGCCATTAGGTATTATACAAATAGAACATTTCAAAATGTATTGGACACAAAAGAAAACATTTTATAAATTGGGCAGTACAGAAAAATGTTTTATTATGCCATACAAGAGCAAAATTTAAATTTATTTTTTGTTTGTTATTTTTTTTTTTTTGTGGTTTTTGGGTCACACCCGGCAGTGCTCAGGGGTTATTCCTGGCTCCAGGCTCAGAAATTGCTCCTGGCAGGCACGAGGGACCATATGGGACGCCGGGATTCGAACCGATGACCTCCTGCATGAAAGGCAAACACTTTACCTCCATGCTATCTCTCCGGCCCCTTTGTTTATTATTTTTAAGCCACACCTATCAGTACTCTGACTCTTTACTCTTTAAACTTTACTCTTTACTCTTTACAATTACTCTTGGTGGGGCTCATGGAATCTGAGATGAACCTGGGTTGTCCAAGTACAAGGCAAACACCCTATAAACTGTACTATCACTGTTGTCCTCAATTTTTCTTAATATCTCCTCTTAGAAAGCTAAATGCATCTTTGTTAAATACTCTCACTACATACAAAGTAAACTTATTTAACATTTTCACTCAAAAATATATGAGATGATTCCTTATTTATTTCATAGCTTCTTAATTATATATGTATATAAATAATCTTTATGAAAAGAATTTATATCCTTGTAGGCCAATGAACAGAACGTTGCCTAAAACAATTCCTATTATCACTACTTGTGTGACTCTTTTTTCTTGGATTTGACACCTGACCCCTTCATCCATTTACATTCTTCTCCTCCCCCATGTAACATTACTTTTCTTGATTTCTTATCCAACTTTGCTTTACTATTATAATTTATAGCCTTGTCTTGTCCTTTGCGTTTTAAGATGTGATGAGTCTTTGACATTAATTTCCCTCCACAGGACTTTGTGTCTTCATTGATTGACTGATTAGTTCAACAAAAGTAAGTAGAAACCTATACATTAATCACAGAAAAAAAATAAGAAAAATGGAATACTGCCTCTTTCAAGATTTTTACTGTCAAGTAGAGAAGATCCAAATGTAAACATCATTAAATGTCTATGTTATTGGCAACAATTACATTCGAATGTTTCCTCTGGGTAATGAATCTCAGATTATTTCTTCCTCCAGGGGAGGAGAATCGGGAATTTCATTTGAGTAGTGACATTTTAACTGAACGTTTAAAACCAAGTAAGAAGTTTCCAGGGTCAAAAGCAATTACCCTGAGTGTGTAGGAAGGGACAAGTATGAACTATGGCACCATAACTAAAATGTTATACTCTCATCTTTATTTACCACTGCAAATAATTTCTTGCAAATTGTAATTTTAAGCAAAGTGATACGATGGAAGTAGATGCTAGGATGATTGCTTCCTTCAATATTGTCTTGGAATTCTTTTAATCATCCGTTATAGGTAAATGGTATTGAACTAAATATTATTTGAAATCATGCTTGATCTTCTTCTTAGATAGCTGATTAGTCCCTTTATAAAAAGGCATAAAGAATAGAGGAGTAAATACATACCATTTCTAATGAGGGTCCAAAAATTATTGCAAAAATGTGAACATAAATAATGTGGGATATCTAAAGTAATATTTTTCAATAACATTTAGAACTTGCAACTTTCCATTTTCATACTGCTTTATGAAAAAGTGTATTTATATCGATAAATATGATTAATGACAGTAATCTTGTAGACATTTGAATAAAAATTTGACTGTCAATTAGTATTCTTTATGTGATACAAAATCACAATTTTTATTAGAGTTAAAGTTAATAGCAGAGTATATACTTCACATAAGATACCAGTGTTGCACTTACAATGTTCCACACTTGAAAATTTGATGCAGTGATTCTTTCTCACTCTTGTTTCGCTTACTAAGCTTCATCAAAGGAAAATAATATTGACAACCAGATTAAGAACAATATCCACCATTTATTGTGGACCAAATTCTGCCTCATGTAATTTACGATAAAATTTAAAATGTTTATATGTTAAATATTCATTTATTTTTAATATTATAAATTACTGAATTTTAGAAGGTTTAAGTGTTTATCCAAACTACACAAATTGCAGAAAGAAAAACTAAGGTTTGTAAACTGTTCCATTTAATTATAAGATTGAAGTTTACAGACTTTTAAAAACATTGATAAGTCTATAACTAGAAACTGAGAAGTTTGTCAATTACGATAAATTTAAGTTATTATTTTCAGTAAGCTTTCCAATGTTTGAAGAAGATAGCCAAATATATTCCAAGGTATTTATGTGCCTACTTATATGATAGATAGTATTTACTTACTGGTTAAGATACTGTCCCATTTAATCATTAATGAAAATCAAGCTCTGTGAATTTAAATTGCATGGTTCTGTATTTATGAAGCTGAGATTTGAACCATTTAATTTAAATACTTGGTTCTAAAATTTCCAATTATTTTTCTGCATGTCACCACCACTGGCTTCAGTAAGCTGTTTATGAGCAATCAATTATAAGTCAGTCTCGGTGTAACAAGCAGGCAGTTAGGAGAATTTTTTTTACTGTTGTAACTAGTATGTTTAAAAAATGGTTTTCCAGTACTGTCCTTACAATCAGTATTAAAATGTTTATGATACTTTATTAGAAAAATTTAGCTAATAGTCTTGTTTGCAACTAAGTGCTAAAAATTTCTGAAAGAAATGTGCATTTATTTTTATTTCCTTATAGAAAGTGATGGTTGACCTGCAGCCAAAAATCAACACATAGATTAGATTCAGTTTTTGCCATAAAATATTGCCAGAAATTAACAACTTTTGTGTGTTATGTGTGATCTTATGTGCAATATTAAGAATCAGTTTCTTTGAATTTTTATGCCTTTTCATTCCCAACTTTCACATAGAAACACTGAAGCTGGAAGATGTAAGTAGCTTGACTTTGGAAAGTTACCTCTTGATAGAACTTCATAGATTTTTTTTTTTTATAAAAGAGATCATCCATTGAAAATTGCTGTTTCATTGGGTCAGAGAAATAACATGGAGGTAGGGCGTTTGCCTTGCAAGCAGAAAGACTGTGGTTTGAATCCCGGCATCCCATATGGTCCCCCGAGCCTACCAGAAGCGATTTCTGAGCGTAGAGCCAGGAGCAACTCCTGAATGCTGCCAGGTGTGACCCCAAAACAAAAACAAACAAACAAAAATTTGCTGTTTCATAAGTATTTGTGTTGTCTTAGGCAAGACACTTATTCTGCCCAAAGTTCCAATGGGTCTGCCAATAAAAAATTAGTTAAAATGGGGGGTCAGTAAAATCTTAATACTACTTTCTAAGAAAGTCATTTTGAGAAAAATGATTTAAATGATTCATTTTAAATTTTTTGTTTAAAAATTGCATTGCTTTTGCTAATGATGTTGGTCAAAACAAGCAGCTTCAGGTGCAGAGACAGAGCAAAACTCAGGGTACTATGGAGCAAGAATCACTAGGGGGAGGCATGTTCTCTAAAATTCATCATCTTCCTAATGGAGATGATTATGTCTACATCATTATCTGTGTTTGAACTAAGTTACAAGTTAAGCAATCTATAGGAAGAAGCTTGTTTACCTTGAGAAAACCTAAAGTATGTCTTGGGTTAGGTTCCTATGAGAAAGATCTTAAGTCTTTTAGAAAAACTAGATTTTTTTTTGGAAAATGACATTAGGAAATACAAAGAGTGGAGTGGAGAAATGAGATTTGATAAGAAAAAAGCACATAAAAGTTTTAGGAGACAGTTAACACCACTGGTAATTAAAGTGTAAGTCTGCTAGGGGAAATCTAGGAGTCTGTATAAAAAACAATTCACTTCCTTAAGAAGTTTAATCTGCCCACTGCAAGACTATTATTGATTGAAAATTTCTTCCAGAACATTTACTCTTTGGAATGTGTAGCTAGCTTACCCTGCTGTTGACTAGCACAGGTATTCTCAATCAGCAGCCTTTAAAAAATAAGAGTGCATTCCAACATTTAACTTCACTAGCAGACATTCACTACTGTGTTCAAATATTCTCAACAACAATTGAGTATTTCACTAGGAGTATAAACATCACCACGCATGAATATCCTCAAGTAAATTTCCATAGAAAGAATGCTATTTAGAGTCTCATAATGGACTTACCTAATGCTGCCACCTCTTTTGATCTGTGCTCAGCTTACAAGCTCATGCAACAGAGTATTGACTAACCATTAGGAAAGCATTTAAGCTCAAGGACTACTAAGGAACTCCTCTGCAGCAAATAACTCTATGGAGTAAATTGTTCTTATTTATAACAGATAAATATAGGGAAAACCAAACAGGAGTCCATTTCTTTCCACAGAAATTTATCTTCTACCTCCTTTTCCCTTTTATATAGTCCTTAGCAAAGAAATTTCCACAGTAGTTTTTCCAAGCCATAGCTATTTTGCACATCTCTCTTTCAGGTGTGAGACTTTCTTGTTTTATTTATATAATTCTTTATTTAAGCACCATGATTACAAAGCATGCTCATAGTTGGGTTTCAGTCTTAAACAGAATATCCCCCCTTCACCAGTGCAACATTCCCACCACCATCTAAAGGACATTATAACAATGTGGAAATTGGGTAACAGTATCGAAAGGAAGATAAATTTCTTTTTTTTAATATATTTTTTATTTAAACACCTTGATTATATACATGATTGTGTTGTTTGGGTTTCAGTCATGTAAAGAACGCCACCATCACCAGTGCAACATTCCCATCACCAATGTCCCAAGTCTCCCTGCTCCCCACCAAACCCCTGCCTGTACTCTAGACAGGCTTTCTATTTCTTTCATACATTCTCATTATTAGGATAGTTCGAGATGTAGTTATTTTTCTAACAAAACTCATCCCTGTTTTAGGAAGATAAATTTCAATAGCTGGTTTCACGATAATTAACTGCAAAACCCTGCTTCCGGAATAATTTGCTAACTTTTAGGTACCCCATGTTTCTCCATAAGGACTCCAGAAATAATGTCCATAACTCACTTTGCCCTGCCGAAACAGAAAAGATAATTAATAAGTATGGACCTGCCCTCACCACCCCATGGCACTAAAGCTCTCTCTCCACTCTTCTTTCCCGATGACTCAGCCTTGCCTAGCCTCCATCTTTCCCTAGTGTGTGCAGTGAATTGTGATACTTTTGCCTGAACATGCACAAAGAACAGCTCCTCTCATGTCTCATAGCCTTTCCCAGGTAAGTGAAGAAAAACCAGCCTGACCACTTTAAAAAAAACTGCAAAATCTTGGCATCCTCTTCTAGTGACTCTGCACAGTTGAAGACTTTGTATGTTCTCTTTAACTGTCTGGTCTTTTTCCCATGAGAAATCTTCATATTCTGCTTTGGAATGTGGACCTGGAAGAAAGTTATTCAGAGATTGCCCCAAGCATGTACATTCATATAAGATCCTGTTTTCCAAACTGTGTGGGAATCCAGACAGACTAGTGATTTAACTTCTTCATGACTTAATGACTCATACGAGGCCCAGCTAACAAAACTGATCAGGACTACATTCATCCAATTTTCTGTGGCACAAAGGAGATGTAGTAAGAATTTTGTGGCTTCTTTCGAAAGTTTTAACATCAAAAGAAATGGCAAGTAGAAGAGTGAAGTTGTCATGCTTAAGATATTCAACTTTTCATTCAACATACTCTGATACAACATCTTCATTCAGGCATCAAATCAAAATGTCAGTCACTTTCAGTGACTTGACTCACACGACCCACTCACTATGCTCAGAATTCTAGCTAAATGTATAAGTAAATAAGCACAGCATATACCACTCTTTTCATTTCTATTTTTTCCTGCCCCCTCCCTCAGATAAAAATTTGCCACCATATCTGGCTTTAATTATTGCTTCTGGTGTCATAATATATGGAATCCTTCAAATTCCCGAGTCTACTCACTATATAAAACTTGTATCTTGGCAATGCTTATACATATAGGCTTCATCTTTTGCTATAGTTAATGATGTAATAGCTTTTAATTTGCTATCTATGGAACAAAGGACAAATCTGTTTAGTTTTAGTTTTTGTTTTTGCAATGTTCCACCAAACAGAATTTTGTTTTATTCTTGTTCTTTTTGATTTGTGTTTGTATTGGGGCCACAGCTGGAAGTGATCTGGGGCTATTCTGCTATGTCTCATGCATGTCCCTTCGTAGTGTTCAGTGAACTTTATGCAGTGCCAGGGATTTAGTTTGGGGTTGGCTACATTCAAAGTAAATGCTTTGCATCCTGTACTATCTCTTATCCCCTGAATGGGATTTTTAAAGACCACTTAGTCATGCCTAATGCACAAACCATGAAAAAAAATTAAGAAAAGAGGACCCAAACCCTAAATACTCCCATTCTGTAAATTATCATAATAATTATACATATATCCATCCTACTTTTAAAAAGATGGTATTCAACATAGCGTATAAGTTTATAAGTTAACTTTAGGTAATTAAATTTTATGAAGTTATATAATTAATAGGAGTCTGTTATAATTATCATCTTTCATGCAGTCATCATAAATCTGACCAATTTCTGTGCAGTCTATATGAGAATAATTTTAAATACTAGAAACCACACCAAATCATTAATTGAGTACCTAAATATACATACCCACAGAAACTGATGATTTATTGATTTTGGCATTCACCCTTCATGACAATCTTGTAAGTAGGATGATTATTCATACCTGTTATTAGAGTAAACAGAAGCTTAGAAAGATTAGATAAGTAAGGAAAGAGTCCATAAGACTCATCATTCTTTTATCCACACTCTACATAGAAACTTATCTATTTTACAGAACTAAATATAGAAAGAATGCAAAATTCATGGTAAGGATGCTCAACTGTATGTTGAAATAATATTCATATTTTTCTGTGTAGTCCAGACATACAAAGATCATTTGAAGAGAATAATCTCATTTGAGAAAAGCAAGCCTGCAACTTTGGAAATGAAAATCTCTGAGAAACTCATTCAGACAGGCTAGATAGCAAAACACCCTATCTATAAAACAAGCGTGGTTATTTTAGAGAAACTGCATCAAATCTGCAGTGAAGGAAATGAAAGACATTGGGAAATATTGAACTAATTAGCACTGCTTTCCTTTGAACATCATTATGATCAATTTTAGGCTATTGGTGAGTACAGTTCCAACCTGGCTTCTTGGACTTGCAGTTATTTTCATTATATGCAGTTTGTTATGTGTCTCTTCTGATTTTTGTTTGTTTAAGGTAATACAGTGATGGACAGAGTAAAAGAAAGACAGTTATAGAAAGTCTCATGTACAAAAGATAGAAACAAAAATCTTTTCACACATCTCAGTTCATATTTTATTGCTTTTGTATTTAATTATGCTCATATTTACATGTTTTTTAATATGTACACATGCAAATTACAAGAATATATATTTCATAAGTACATACTGAAGTTTTAGTTATGGTGGCTGTGGTTGTGTTAATTATTGTGGGGATCCACACCTGGTGGTTCTGAAGGCCTGTATGTTCCTGTATTTGATCAACAAGACCCGTGGGTCCTGGGATAGAGTGGTGAGATGTTCAGTATCAGGAGGTCCAATTTAAGGCCTTACATTTGCTAAACATGCACCACATCCCTCATGTTATTTTTAAACTTCGAGATGCATAAATAAATAATAAAAATTCCCTTTGAAAAATAAAAATAATTCTCATATTCCATCTACTCAAAAATATCTTTGTTGAAAATCTTTCACTTTTTGGGCTGGAGAGATAGCACAGTGATAGGGTGTTTGCCTTGCATGCAACTGATCCAGGGCAGATGGTAGTTCAAATCCTGACATCCCATATGGTCCCCTGTGCCTGCCAGGAGTGATTTCTGAGCACAGAGCCAGGAGTAACCCATGAGCACCACTAGGTATGACTCAAAAACAAAAACAAAAAACAACAACAACGAAGTCTTCAACTTTCTTTTCCTTTTTCTTTATAACTATTCTACTTTTACAGATCTATACAAATATCTGTTTTTTCATATAGATATAAGTGTATCAAATTAATAAATTATGAAATTATTGTCTTATAGTCAGACTTTGACTTGAGTGTATGGGTGTAGTGGTTGACATATATGTAGAGAACATATTTTTAATATTATCACTAAAAAATTCTCATGCATTATGAAACATTAAAAATCTCCATGCTTACATCCCTATGATCCTTAGTAAACTCTATGTAGTAATGCTGATACAGTTATCTTTAAGAAGACTGGTAAATCATAAAATTGATCACAAATTGACATTAAGCAAGAATTTAAAATCACTAGCTTGTCAACAAAAGCATCAATAACAGAACTACAGAACATTGAAGTCCTCTTTTTATCCTCATATCATTTTTTGCTGATTCAGATTGCTGGATTGAGAAGGGGAATACAAAGGGCATTTGAACTCATTTTGCTGTTTATAGAATTATAATGATTAGATTTTATGTGGATATGCATGCCTCTGTGTGTGAGGGACTCATATACTCTAACACTGAATTTTTGTGACTTTTTTTGGTGGAAAGGATGAATGCATACAGTGAACCCAGGAGGGGACTTATGTGTTGACTGTGAAGTTTAAGAATTTGATGAATGAAAGTCTAGTAATGGTCAGTATCAAAACAGAATCACAGGAAATGCCACCACAGGACAAAGGAACACATAGAGGTCATTGTCTTAGCTTAAAACAAAATACTGGCTTTCCTGATATAATCCAATTTAATGAGGTGTAGAAATCCAGAGCTCCTTGAAATTTTAAAGCAATTATAGCACAAATGACTCCAAAGCAAGATGATCTTATTATAGCAAGGCCATAAAATGTTAACTTCAGGATGTCAGAAAAGAGAATGATGCTTGGCTGGCAAGTGAGGATTTATGGGAGGTTTGTAGAATGGTTGGCACCTGATTACCCCCAGAAGATAGTTTATTGCACCCAATGCAGCATTTCATCTGGGATTGTCTGTTTTTGATAGTATTATTGAGGAGGGCGGACACCTGTTTTAACGCATTCTGAAAGATCCCTTCAGAATGGTGCACAGTTCAGTAGAGGGGAAAAAAGGAGAAAATTTCATTTGCCATTGATAAATAGGTGCAAAATGTCTTATGAAAACAGTTATCTGCCACCCTGCCTTCTACTTGGTCATACTCAGACTATGGTTCTCTAACATAGTCTTGAGATCCTCATAATTTAAGTGTCAAAGGCATGAAATGAACAGAAAGGGAAGGGAAGGAAAAGGGAAGGGAAGGGAAGGGAAGGAAAAGGGAAGGGAAGGGAAGGAAAAGGGAAGGGAAGGGAAGGGAAGGAAAAGAGAAGGGAAGGGAAGGAAAAGAGAAGGGAAGGGAAGGAAAAGGGAAGAGAAGGGAAGGGAAGGAAAAGAGAAGGGAAGGGAAGGAAAAGGGAAGAGAAGGGAAGGGAAGGGAAGGGAAGGGAAGGGAAGGGAAGGGAAGGGAAGGAAAAGGGAAGGGAAGGGAAGGGAAGGGAAGGGAAGGGAAGGGAAGGGAAGGGAAAGAAAGGGAAGGGAAAGAAAGGGAAGGGAAAGAAAGGGAAGGGAAAGAAAGGGAAGGGAAGGGAAGGGAAGGGAAGGGAAGGGAAGGGAAGTGAAGGAGTAATGCATAGGAAAGGGAAAAGGCAAGGAATGGCATGGAAGAGAAAGGAAAGTAAAATAAAACTCTTGGTACCAACATATAGAAATTAAAAACTGTTAGAAAAAAACTAAGGGTTATATCCCAGCATTTGCTTTAGTTGAAATTAATATAAACCTGTATGAGTTGAAGTTATGGCCTTGTGACCCTTAGCAGGTCATCAGTCACTCAGATTTCTATTAAAAATTTACCACAGGATAATTACTTCTCTGGGCTTTGAGGCTGGAGCAGAAAACAAAACAACCAGTTTTGCTGACCATGGATCATAGATTCCAAGAGAGAAAAGAGAACTGTATACCAAATTTTTAATTTCCATCTGGAGTAAAGATTGCCCTGATTTACAACACATGTAGACAGGCTGCTGGTAGCCAATAAGAAGCATTTGTGTTTATCCTCTGAAACATTGGGGGAGAACAACATGACTTTGCAGGGATGGTCTATAGTGCCCCCCCCACACACTAGAGACAGTTTTTTTGTTTTTTTTTTTTTTTTTTTGGTTTTTGGGTCACACCTGGCAGCGCTCAGGGGTTACACCTGACTCCAATCTCAGAAATTGCTCCTGGCAGGCTCAGGGGACCATATGGGATGCCAGGATTCGAACTACTGTCCTTTTGCATGCAAGGCAAACACTCCACCTCCATTCTATCTCTTTGGCCCCGAGACAGAGATATTTTTAAAGCACACTTTATTTTCCAGCTATGTTCTGAATGGCAATCTAGTGACCGATCCATGACAAGTAAAGAGGAACTAAAAGTCACTCAGGTAAAAAACTAGTGCTCTGTGTAAATTCATGATTAATAGTATTATATCCCACCAATATCATATAGTTCCTTTAGGCCCCTAGGATATTGTTGCAGATGGCAACAGATAGACACTAGAAAAATGGGGAGTCATAGGACATGACTAGTGAGCAAAGTTGCAGAGATGAGGCACAGGAAGAAAAGAAGTTGGTTTGGAAAAGGGACCTTGGGTAGAGTAAAAGTTTAATAACACTGATCTTTAGCAACCTTTATAAATCAAAGGATATATGTTTAAAAAGATAAAAGGAAGCCTAAATTCCCTGGGATCATGTGTAAGCCTGGTAGGAGTGTGTGATGAAATATTTCACAACTAATCATGAAACAAAACCTGAGCTTTTAAGAATTTTCTCATAATTGCGATGTTGTTAAGAAACTAGGCCTCTGACTTACTTTCTAAGTCTGAGAAAGCAGATCCATTCCCTTTGATTCCAACTAGAGCCTAAAGTCTGCTACCTCCCTTCCAGCTCCTTAGATGAGTCGGGAATATTCCAATTGGACATGGCTGCTTGCCTACTGACCTCATTGATGCAGCCTGTATTTCCTCACTCTATGGACTAATCAGTATTTCACATCATGACTAAAAGTTAAAAATCAATTCTAAAAATACTCAAATAATTTTTAGAGAATTAAATGTTAGATCTGAAATAAATAAATAACAACCAAAAATGAAGATAAAGTAATTCAAAATATTATCTTCAGTTTTTGTGA
This sequence comes from Suncus etruscus, assembly GCF_024139225.1. Taxonomy (NCBI): domain Eukaryota; kingdom Metazoa; phylum Chordata; class Mammalia; order Eulipotyphla; family Soricidae; genus Suncus; species Suncus etruscus. The sequence continues at coordinate 79,191,558 of NC_064859.1, forward strand.
TCTGACACTATAAGGAAAACAAAAATGGGGCTGGAGCAATAGCACAATGTGTAGGGAGTTTGCCTTGCTCATGGGTCAGGCCAGGGTTCAATCCCTGGCATCTCACATGGTCCTCTGATCCTGTCAGGAGCAATTTCTGAGAGCTTATCAAGGAATAACCTCTGAGTGCCATCAGGTATGACCCCAAAACAAACAGAAAAAGGCAAAAAAAAATTGGAATTATGTCAAACTAAAGAATCTCTTTATTGTAAAATGTACCATCAAATTGAATGGCAAAAAAAATATTCATGAGTTCTACATCATATATTTGACAAAGAAATTTAACAACAGAAAAACTAAACACCCCCAAAAAACTAGAGAAGAACTGAATAGACACTTCTTCAAAGAAGGCAAGCAGTTGGCCAAAAAAAAAAAAAAAAAAAAAAAAAAAGCACACAAGAAAACGTTCACTCTGCCTTATCAGAAAATTGATATTAAAACTACAATGAGATATTATTCTCTACTGGAGAATATTAAAAAGGCCTCTATTAAAAAGGTCAACAACTATAAGTGTAATTGAGGATTTAGAGGAAAAGTAGCATTTATTCACTATGCGAATAAAGGCTAATTCAGCTTCTGAGGAAAACAGTATAAAATTTCTGGAATAAGTATAATTCAAAAATTATTCACAGATTCTACTTCTAGGTAGCTATTAGAACACAAAAATACTAATTCTAAAGGAAGAAACTGCTGCTCATTGCAATTCTGAGATCTGAAAAATATTTAGTGACCAAGACAGATAGGTAGATAAAGGAGATATGGTACATATACTATCCAAATAATCAACTACAAAAAATACAATTTGTCTTTTCCATTACCACATGGTGGAAATGGAAAGTCATAAATAAGTCAAATGGAAAAGAGAATGCTGGATATCCTCACTCATATGTAGTATAAAAACACAAAACAAGGAAACTGACAATATCCAAGGGAAAACAAACCCTTAGATATCACAAATTTGAGACCAGTAAAGTGGGGGTGTGTATAAGCTGAAAGGACTCAATGGACTATATGTGGAACTGGACATTGACACTTTCATGGTACCATACTTTTGTAAAATTGAGACTTGGTAAACATGTAAAATTTAACACTGTCTCAATGAAAACCAAGCCAATCAACAAATATACAAAACTAAGGTGACATATAGACTAAAGACCAACTAGCATCTTGCAGTAGTCATTTCATGATATATTTGTGTAAATAAAAATATCATGTTGTATAACTGAATATAACTAAGAATAAACAAATCAGAGTTAAATATAACTCAACTAATTGGTGATTTTACATGGCTAGATATGATCTACATGGTTCATGGAAATTATTAAGTATAACTTAAAATAATTACCGCTGTATATTTTGTTTTTCTCTCAATGTATTTTAAATTTTTTTCAATACCAAAACTTGAACTTTCAGTTAACCTAGGGACATCCTTCTTGCCAATAGGTACTCCAAGCACTGGAAATGTAATCACTTTGGAAAATATTGTGGTACAGAGCTAATAGTAGCCTCATTAAAAATGAAACTAAAGGAGAACAAAAACTTTGTTTGCTTCCTTACTATAAGTTCAAGGTCCAGAACAATACTAACATTAATTGTTCCTGGAACAGTGTTATTGGTCTTGTGTTTGATTCTGGCATATGCATTGTGCTTACCAAAAGCAGAGGCTTTCTGATAAATTTAAATAAATTTGAATAAAATTAAGTCAAACACAAAACGTCGACCAATTTTGATCTTACAGATTTTCATTCATTAAGGCTGCCAAAGAATTTCATAAGTCAATATGTTCTTTTCCTGAGCTTTATAGTCTGAAAAAATACCTTGTCCCCAAAATGTATGATCTATAGATCCCAAGGAATAGAATAAAGATAGATCTACCTTGCTATCTATCCATCATCAAATTTTAATTAGTCTGGATTGGTTTATTTTATTGCAATTTAAAATGTTTTCCACTTTATTTTTACAATTTCTATTTGGCACTATAATATACAACATAACTAATAGCAGTGTTTTAGTTATACAATAAGGTTCTAATTCCACACCCTCCATTGGTGTCAGCATCACTCTGCAATGATTAAAGGTCCTCTTCTACTCCTCCAATAATCCCTCTGGCACATTAATTTTTAAAACATTAATTATTATACTTTGTCCCACATGCTTACAATAGTTTTAACACTTATGGTTTTGAAGACAACACTCAACTCATCTCAACCAATGAAGTTCAAGACCAATGTCTTATATTAGCTCCAATCTACCTCATCAATACTTTCACCTGTTTTTCCATTACTTGGTATTATTTTTTATCAAAGATTTTACATGAGATATCTTATAAAACAAAACCGGTTCCTCAAATTATTAAAATGGAGCAGAGTTTCAGATAAATATAAATGTTAAGAGTTAGAAGGGTAGAACGTTTTAGGAGTTTTTGGAGTAGATCCTTAAGTTATTTTAAGTGGGGGGGGGCTCTAAGATGGCATGGGTATATAAAACTTTACTGAGCAGAGAAGTTTACCTTCACAAGATTTACATACCATGATTCCATATGAGATCTCCTGTGATGCAGATATTATGATGAAAATGGAAAGAAAAAAATTAAAAGCCACGCCTTCATTACGCTTCAGGAGAGATTAATACCCAGGTTTTATATAAACAAATCTATTTAAAGTGATCACTATTAGTCTAAATTCTAAGGCATTTACCTCACATTTTTTATAATCTCTTTTAAAGCTATGACTTACTATCTCAGCTCTATAGGTTTGAGCACTGACCAATCACATGTAATTCTTCTCCATAACAGCGTCTCAAAGAACCAAAACCAAACCCGGTTGCCATTGAGACATTAAGTTGACTCAGAATCAACAGCCAATTCCAGTCCTGTCCCTGCAAGCAAAACACAAAGAGGTTTATGATTCTTTCTTTCAATAGCTTCTAATTTGACATTTTACTAAAAACAAACTATTGTCTCTGTTCACAATGCCTAGTCCTTTGTACTATCCTTCATCCTTGCCCTCTATTTAATATATAGGCCAATTACTATAATTTTTAAGTATAAAACTTACCCACCCTAGGACTCTCCCTCATCACCACTTTTCATACAATCCAGTTTAGTTGCTTTGTGTAATTCCATGTGACAAATTTGATAGTCATTTATTATAATCTTGCTGTGTTTGGACTTCTAATAGAGCCAGAAATACAATGTCAATATTGGCTCCTTTGTTACCTATTGTTTTTTTAGATTGATTAAATCCTAGGTGTGGATTCTCTATCTGAAACTAGTGTAAAAGAATTCAATATTCTAGGAGTCAAGTCCAAGCTTGTCTATAGAAGAGTTCTCTCATCATGAAATCCTGACAGCCCCTGAATACTCTGAGTATCTCAAAAATCCTTTGTTACAGACTCTACCACAGCTGGTAAAACTGAATTTAATGATAAGCTCCATGCTCAGTTGGATAATATTGTTGTCACACTACATAATTAAGATTGAATCCATTTTAATTTCGTTAAAAACTCTTCATCATGCACAATGACACATTTTACAGATAAACAGTGCACTTATACCTTTAAAACAATAAATTTGGGGCCGGAGAGATAGCACAGTGGTAAGGCATTGCAGCCAATACAGGACAGACCCCGGTTCAAATCCCAGCATCCCAGGAGCAACTTCTGAGCAAAGTGCCAGGAGTAACCCCTGAGTGCTCTTGTGTGTGACCCAAAGAGCAAAAAAACAAAAAAAATTAAAAAAATAAGTAAAACAATAATTTTTCTATCTTTATATAATTTTCTTTTTTATAAATTTCAGTTTTACATTTGTTAATTAAATAATTTTTAATAAAAGTATTTCAAAAACAAGGACTTTTTTATTTTTTAAAAAAATTATTAAAAATAATAAGAAATATTTTCTAGAGACTTGGCTAAAAACTATTTAATTTTCCACCTTTAGTTGAGGCCTTCTAGGAATAAAGTTTAGGACTAAATGCATTTAGTTTGGGGGAGATGTTTGGGTATGTAAATTAAAAGAAGGAATATTATTAGGCTAGTAATCAATAGTTACTGTAACAGGGAGGTTTTGAATGGTAAAATATGCATTTCAGTATTAGCCTTGTATTTCTACCCCAAGTTGGTCATTGACTAGAAGTGTTCTCCTGAATAGATTTTAAACACAGGAATTACTGTGACTGACTCAGCAGCCCATAGTTGGATCTCATAATATATATAGACAATCCTCAAAAGTGCAGGTATAGTCACTGGTTGTTGATCTGCTTCGCAGTATATGGTGGAAACAGCATTTGCTATAAGTCTGCTACTTTTAATTGAAGGAGATATTTTAAAACTGAGGAAAAACTAAATTGTAAATACATATAATTAGAAATATATACCTGTATCTCTTTCCCTCATTGCATAAAGCCACACATGAAGTTTGGGTGGAGCTCTCATCTACTCTTTGGCTTTTATGCAGTTAAGAATAGATATTAGAATTCTAGAGATTGATAATGTGTAAAGACTGCCTTTCCAAGATGATCTCATCAGTGTCATTTTTCTCTTTTGTCATGTTGATTGAAAGCCCATCATTTGAAGTTTGATCTGACTTCCCATGGTTTCTGAAAGTTTTCTGAAGTTATGAATTGGTACTTCTCATTTCAGGCTACTGGGAGTATTACAAATATGAAAGATTTCTTAAGTAACTCACAGTGTGAATGAGTCTGGTTAGATTCCATTTTTTAATACTTAAGAGAAGACATCAGTGCAGAAGGAATCTAAGGTTTCTGTAGTTAAGAGGAAGAGCAGTTAGTTACAAGAATCTGTCTGATTCTTCCTGAACCATTTCAAAGTTGTCTGTTCCTCAAGTTAATTCAAAAATAGTCTGTTCTCACTGAGGGGCACTGTAAAATATCAGGAGGTGGCAATAGAGAACTGGATGTATTCCCCATCTTACCCATATAACAGTTGGTCCTCCCATCTCCATTTTGTGCTCATATGCTGCATGTATTGCTTCCATCCATCATGTCTGGACCTTCATACTCCATCTTTGTTCTTTCATACTCAACACTGGTATTCTCATATTTCACCTATGTACTTTCACACCATTTCTCCCCTCTTATGCTCCACAACTGTGCCCACCCATCAACTCCATGCCTTTGCTCTCATACTTCCCCTATGTATCCTCCTCCTAGAATCTGAATCTCTTTCTTTTTCCTCAGGTGCCTGAGTCCTCAACTAAATGATTACTTATTTCCTAGTTCAATTGGTACAAACTGTTATCTGACCAACTCAACACTCCCATGTAAAATCTGATGCTAAATACAATTCATCTTTACCCCTGGTTTTCTATTTCCAAACTATCTGCTATAAGTTTCTACATCTCTTATAGATAGACTCTGTCTATCACATTTACCTGGCTTTTTAAAATCCTAGACTTCTTCCTCACATTGAACTAACAATTCTGTTTCATCGATTCACACCATTCACAGGTTCTAAGCTCCAGGAATCAGTAATCAGCAGCTGTCTGATATAAGGAAGGCTCAGGACAAAAATGGTTAGAAACTAGATGATACTGGGATTCTGCTAAGTAGAATAAGAGTGGCAGCTTTTGTTGCTTCTATGGATGCATTTGTTTACAAGCCATTTCAATGGATATACCTTTAATGGGAGGGTAAAAGAACATACATTTGGAATGAGAAATTCTGATGTTGGGGCTGGAGCAATAGTACAACATCTAATGTACTTCCCTTGCAACATGGCTGACTGACTGGGTCCTATCCCTGGTATGCCATATGATTCCAAGTACCACTAGGAGTATATTTTTGAGTGTTGTGCCTACAAGCTTCCTCTAAGCATATATGGGGGGAGAGAGAGAGAGAGAGAGAGAGAGAGATAGAGAGAGAGAAATTATGATATGACTGGTGAAGTAATATCTTGCATTTGACTTATTCCTATAACTAATATATATGATTAAGAATAAGTATCTTTGAGAGATTTCCCTTGATGGTGAAAGTTTATCATTTTAAACGCAGGGTTTTATTTTTCTCCTTTAAAAATTTAAGAGGCCAATTGCTCTGAATAAATGTCATTCATAAGTTACCTTTATCTTTAAAAGGTAAGTTTTTCAACTTAATTTTCAAAGCTCACTAGGAAAAAGTGAAGACTTAAATTTTAATTTGAACAAGAACCTTCCTGAGTTTAAGAATGAGACTAGTGGTCTGTTAGTAAGTCTGGAAAATTCTCCTCTTGTCAGGCCTGTGGAGTACCTGCTCATTGGACTCACTAGATATGTGAGATTAGTAGAATCTGAAGACAATCAGTTTGAAGTATTGCTTCTTAGTAAAATTATAATTTTACTGAGGTAGCCCAAAATCATAATGAGCCAAGAGAGTCTAGAATCAGTCATGTTGCTTCAAATAGGTGAAGGATGTAACTGTGCCAGCTGCTGAACATATCTGTACCCAGTGAGCTGTATACTTTCATTCCTCTAGATTCCTCTAGATTCAATGGTTATTCCCTCAACAGGAAATAACAGCAGAGCCTCACCAGCTCCTCCCACTCTAAATAAAATTTATATTCTCTATGGACTTCACATATTACCCAGTGATTTCCAGCTCCTCTTACTCAGAACTAAACTCTTTTGGTCTTTCAATCATTCATTAGATCCAGTACATTCTCATGGTCATCTCTCTTCCTCCTTTTTTCCCCATACATATGTGTCTCCATGAATGTTTCTGTATACACACATACACACTTATAGAAGTAACTAAGAAACAGATAACATGTAAGCATCTTATCTATGCACTGTTCGTAAGCACCATAATTTTCTGGAAGTCCTTATTTCTGAATACCATATTATCAAGTTTTTTCTATTAAATGATGTAAGTTCTAAGAAGATTCTCTTGGTTGTTACTTTTGATACCTTTTTGGTGAATTTTTGTCATGTCTCATCAGCCAGTTCCTGAATTTAACCAGCTCAGTTCTAATTCCTGTCCTTCCATACAGTTGCTAAGGATAATTGCTACATTCCATATAGTTGCTAAGAATATGTCCTTTCCTACAGTTGCTAAGGTACATAACAAAATATGTATCTACATGCATTTCAGCTGCTGCGATTCAATTATTCTATCCTTCCTAAGAGTCTGACAGGACATAAAGAAACATTATCTGTTTTACAGATTATAAAACTGAGGCTCAGGGGAATATTTTAACTTGCCAAAGGCATTCATATAAAATATATGACCACAAAACAGTGTTGAAAAAAATTAATTCATTTAGAATATATATAGTTTTTACCACAGCCACCTGGACCCTGAAGTCAGTGGAAATGAAAAGTATTCTCACTAGTAAAACCCACGGACCATCAATCTCTATTAAGTAGCTATGGGTAAAATAAAGTCTGCCCAGAAGCAAGAGCCATTTCATATGCAAAACCAGTTTAATTTAAGTTGGTTTGTATCTGCTGGCCCATCAACATCACTATTTCTAAGAAATATAATTCTATATATCAACACTGACTTATGTTCATTCCTAAAGGCAAGTTGGAGAAAAATAGCTGAAAAGAACTCTATTTCATTTTTTAATTATGAAGCAAAAGTGACAGTTCATCTGGTATGTTGTCAAGCCAAGATAAAAAGATGATTGAGATTTGATTTCTAAAAGCATTCCAGGGTAGGGTGGTGGGGGCATAGGCTGACTCTGAAGCACAATAAAGACTAAATGTTATATAGCAATCTACTCCCAAGTGCATTAGAGAAATCTTGTCACTTGTGTATACTTTTGTTCTCTTCACTTGCATTTTTGCATGGTACAAGTAAATGACATAGACATAAGTGTCTCCCTGACCAAATATAATGTTAATAATGCAATGCTATATAATAAGTGAACATAGACATTAGATAAGAAAACAAAGTAGAAATGCATGTTATACCTTATTTTGACTTGTACTCAAAATTATCTTAGCTGAGATAAAGGACAACTTATCTAGTAATTACAGTTTCAGATGGAAAATTGGTCTTAAGAGGAATCTTCTTGATAAGTTATTTTACTATTTTGTCTTTGTCAGCACCACCAACAAAATATCTTTGTCTACAAGACATTCATCAGGGCTTAGGAGGAGAGAATCTAGCAGCCTGATGGGTCCATGAACAAGGCTCTAAGAAAAATAGCTTGTATGAGCTGAACTGAGGACTTCAAAGCTTTGTAAAACACCCATAACTGGATACAAGACCATGTGGGAGGGAGTATTCTTGCACAGATTTTCTACCATCTTATAAAAATATTTGCCTATAAATTCAGGTTATACAATTGGCTAAAATGCAGGTTAAAAATAAGCAATTGAAAGTTGCTTCTAGCCCCAAAGGAATTATGACACAAAGTTCTGATCATAATGTCACAACTCAATCTGAAATGACCATTCTCTGCAGAAATATGAGTATACCCATTTACCATTTTTAGAGATTCTTAAACATTAAAAAAATACTGACTAGACAGAAAGTGGGAGGAAGAGAAAAATAAAAACTAAATCAGACAAGAATTCTAATAGAAAACGTGTAGATTTTGTGTTATCTTTATAAACGCAAAGGCTATTATTGTTCATTTTTCCCACTTTAAAAAGTGATCTCTGTAAGATTTAGACATGTATATACAATCTACAGTAATATATGTAAAATTATTGAGGTTTACAGAAGAGTTGCACAAATTAAACACTTTGCTTTACCTTTAAAATATCATCATCCAGGGCCAAAGCTAGGTTTGGTGGGTAGGATGATTGCCTTGTATATGACTGATGCAAGTTCAGTCACCTAAATCCCATCTGGTTTCTGAGCCATCCAAGAGGAAGTTCAGAGTGCGGAACCAGGAGTAACCATTGAGCATTGCCAGGTGAGACCCCAAAACATGCGTATATACATACATATTTACATACACACATAAAATACAATACTTTTTTATTTTTTTTATTTTTGGTTCACACTGGCGGTGCTCAGGGGTTACTCCTGGCTGTCTGCTCAGAAATAGTTTCTGGCAGGCACAGGGGACAATATGCGACACCGGGATTCCAACCAACCACCTTTGATCCTGGATCAGCTGCTTGCAAGGCAAACGCCGCTGTGATATCTCTCCCCCTTTTAGAATATAAGCAAGACATAATAATTGGAAACAACTTGTGTTTTAGATCACATTACACCATATAGTTCTTAGAAATAGTACAATTGTTGAATAAAAGAAGCAGATAAGCTCTGTGTTGCAATAAGCTATCCATTACATCACCAATTGTTATTATATGACAGAAATACAATTTTACCTTCTATGAAGAGGTTCTATTGTTTTACTATATGAAGTGATTCTGTGTTCTTTCCATGATGTGATTCTGTTCTTGGTTTTAAAGGTATCTATCAAGGTTTCTTTCTATCAGATTTTTAAGTTGTACCTCAAAAATTCCCCCAATACTTCATCCAGTTTTCTTATTTTCAGAATGAAGATATAAAATAAGAACTATTTTTCTTTCACTTATTCTATCAGTGCTTATACATTTCTGAACAAGTAGTGCTTTAAAAATAATACTTGAGATTCTATAGCTTTCAAACTTCTTCCTGAGATTGCTTATCAGAAATTTACAGAAGATTGTAATTACAAATATTTTGTGTACTTTAATATAAAAAACTTTAGTCATTTAGACTTACTGTTTTATCACATTTTTTAAGTTTTGATATCTTAAATTTATTTTATAAACTTAATTGCCTATAGTTTAAAAAATTATTTTGAGATATAATTTCCAATGAATAAAGAACTATATTTACTTCTAATAAACCTCAATAATTTAATTTAAATTTTATAAGATAATTCTAATTATCAAATGATAAAAAATACTTTGTTAAAAGAAAATAATTTTTATAATATATGCTTTAACAGCTTTGTCTTTTCATTAATGTTGAGCTATACAATCACCTTTTTGTATTTAGGATTCTATTCAATCTTTGGTCTAATTTATTTACTATTATGCTGACCAAGCCAGATATTATACAAAGACTAATAGAGATTATTAAAATATATAAGCAATAAGATAGAGTCTCCTGTGATTTCAATCAACATTACTGGATGAAAGTTATTAAGATATTTGCATGAAGTGGTACAACTAACACCAGCATGAGCATTAAGACTCAGGACTTCTGATTCTGAATCCAAACTACAAAATACTTTATCAGGCTTTGATGGATGAATTTCTAATAACTTTGAACTATTAGCATATAAATATCATTTTCATAGGAAAAGGTTAATTATCTATGCAGATATTTCAGTTACTGTTTCTTCTGAAGGCTTATAGATTTTGTATCCTACGACTATGTGAGACTGGCATAAAAATCAAAATCAAATGTTTTATTAATCTAAGAGAGTTGCTTTAAAAACACCCCACACTTTTTGCTTTTTAAATGCTGTGTGCTATTTCAAATTCACTTTTGCCATTTCCCACCATTACTGGGTGTTTGTTTTGTTCTGAGCTGCCTCTATCTTTAAAAATTAGGACTGAATTCCAGAAATGCCGTGTTGTTTATGAAACACTGCTATGATTTAGATATGACTTCAACAGATAAATACAGATTATACTTATATATGGTATTAATAATAATTTCTTCATTGCATGAAGAAATGAAATGATTTAAATAGGAATTGTCTCTAACATCCTTTGCCCTTGAGTATAGCGAGGAAAAGAAAAGAAATTGTGAGGAGGAGGAGAAATACAAATATGAAAGGATGGGGGACAGGGGCCGAGAGATCTCACTTGAATTATTGGTGTTAATAAAGAATAGAACTAAATAGCCAAACCTGAGTCAACAACAATGAAATCATGAGAACCCGACCTTAACTATCAAAATTTTAAATGGACTTGTTAAGCTGAGGACTGGGTGGCAGGGTGGTCTGGAGGCATCTCTGAGAAATATTGGTGGAAGGAGGTTGACAATGGTGGTGGGATTGGCCCTGAAATATTGTCTAAGATTCAACTATGATAATTGGTAACTCACAGTAGTTTCCGTTAGTGGGTTTAGATCTGGAGCAGTTGGAGAGAGGCAACAGAAGGCAACAGAGCCGGAAGTCCTACAAGCTTGGCCGGGTGCTGCAGCAGAGTTTCCTGGGACCCTTCAGCACTTTAACCAGGGTTCTGAGTACCCCAGGGCCAACTGTCATCTAGTGACAGATTCAAAGGGTCAACTTCCGGTAGCCTGAACATCTTCACTACTTAAAGGGACAGTAGCACTCTTACATCTCTTATAAAGTTTCAATAAAATTTTTTTAAAAATACAAAGTGTAACACAATACACTGTAAATAATATCCTAATTGGTGTCATGAATGCTAAGGACACATGACATACAGAAAGTCTTTGAGGAAGAAGGCATTTTAGTTTCTCTTCCAGAGATGCTTATAAAGACAAAAAAAAATTGGCATGACTACATTAATTAATTTCAGGTATAGTTAAGAAAATTAGTACTTATGTGACTGAGTACTTATATGAAAGTATGTACTTATATGGCATTTTCCTGCACGCAACAAATTACTGAAATATCACAGCAATTTATAAGGAACTTATATGACAAATCAAAAACATCAATATCCTTCAGTTTGACGGTCACATACCTTTTTCATTTTTTTTACTTTGTTTCTAGAATTTTTAGTTGATTTAAATTTTAATCTATTTTAATCCCCATGATATTTTAATCCCCATGATTTACATACTGTCAGTGATAGAGTTTTATGCATATAATATTCCAATATCACACATTCCAATCATATTGTCCATTTCCTTCCACCATAGTCTGGCCCCACCAAATCTTATTTTTCTATTCTCAGTCTCTGCACCATGATAAGCTCAGTTATGTATAACAGTTTAGATTCTGTAGTTTCTTGCAATTTGCTATCACACTATCACCAGTAGTACTGTTGGTCTTTATATTCCATGAGGGAGATTATTCTTTTTATGACTCTCTCCTATCTGAATTCTCTCAGTATTATACCCTCCAGTTAGTTCCTTCCACATTGAAGAAAACTGCAAATCTTGTCTAATAAGTTGATTCATTCTCCCTTACATATATATACCATAATTTATATCTAGTCACCAGATCTCGGACACTTCACTGGCTATTGTGAATAGTGCCAACATGAACATGAAAGCACAAATGTCTTTTCTGGATAATTTTTTGGGGAAAATGTGTTTATGTTTAGGGTTCTGAGTCTTTGAATCAATAGCAAGAAGTGGAATTTCAAGTCATATGTAAGCTCAGTTGTGTTTTTCAGAAGAATCTATATTGGTTTCCAAAAGGTTTAAACTTATGACATTTCCACAAAAGTAAATGAGGGTACCTTTTTCTCGACATTTATAATTGGAACTAGTTTTTTTTTCTTATTTTGATGTGTGTCAGTCTCACATTGTTATTTTAATTTGCATTTTCCCTGATCTCAAGTGAAGCAGAACATTTTTTTCATATATCTATACACTATCACCTTTCTCTTTTAATGGTTTAATTAGCCTTTGAGGATAAAGGCAAAACAGACAAGATGGAGATAGATTTGTCACAAGATCCAATCTGCTGCTGGTTATTTAAAATAATACAGGACATCTTTTCAGAGAGAAACAGGGGGCCTCTTTATACAAACCAGTTCAGATTTGTTATACTGGCCTTCTATTTTTTGTATGCCTCTATCATACAATTTCTTGCAAAGAAAGAAAATCTTTGAAAGAAAGAAAATCTCCTTATATACTTAAAATTTGAGAGTAAAGGCATTTTATGCCAAGCAATTCCACTAAAAAAGGATTAATGGTAGTCAATAAAGTCAGAGTCACTCATTCTTACAAGTGCACTTAATTTTATATTAGCAAAATGCAATTTTTAAATATTCTAACTTAGAAAGAGCACCCTAAATTGTACAAGTTTCAATATTATAACCAGATTTGTTTTACAATTGTTTAATCATATAAGTGTCATTCAGGTGCCCCTGAATATATAGGATTAGCCTGATTTTATCAATTTTCTCTTAAATTCTCAATTGACTCACCATTCCCTATGTATGAAGTACCAATAACTGTCCAACTTCCTCCTGAAGATTCATTTGTCACCCTTACTTCCCTTTAACTATTGGCCCTACACCATTAGAGAACTGTGCTACTTCAAATGCTGGGAATTTTATATGCTGCGTATTCTAGTTGAAATGGCTTTATTTTCCTAAATTGCCCTGCACATTCAACTCTTTGTCATCTTAGCAAAGCTTTTCTAGTGTGTAAGCTTTATTTATTATATTTATTATTGTTATTATATTTATTATATTCTTCATATACTTTGAGTGTTTTCCACATTGTTACCACATAGAACTACCTTTTGAGAGACTCTATACACTCATGCAGACTACTAATATTCTCTACAGAAGGGCACACATCTTGTTTATTTTCTTCTGGGATCATACCATATTGTCTAGGACAAACTGGTCTTCCATAAATATCTGGTCAATGACTGCTTACAAATTCCCTCCAGATATCTCTTAACTTCCTGTATCAATTGGGGAAATGGGGTGCACAACTGGCAGTACTCAGTTTATTCCTGAATCTAAAATAAGAAAGTGTCCATATGGTATTTTGGAGACCATATGGGATGCCAGGGATATACAACACCAATCAGGCACATGCACGGTAAAGGCCCTACTTGCCATTATATATCTTCAGCCCCTGCCTATAACTCTTTAGAACTTAATGTCTCTGAAATTTGATATCAAAGTAAAAAAAACCTACCGAATGCTGCTCTCCTCTAACAATACAATTTTATTTCCTATCAGATATCAACATTATCAAACTCCTACTTGTGTCTTCTGTCAATTATCACACCACTCCCCCGCAATAAAAACCTCATTTTATTATAAGCTTTTAATACTCTCTCCCCTTCTACATACTAAGGGCCTAATGAATTTAAAAGTAAATATTTTGAATTAATTCTTTTTAAAATGTGAAAACCAATTCAAATATCTTGACTACATATGATCTAAAAAGTAGCTGGTCTTTCTGTGTCTATTCACTTATCTGAAAAATGTCACAGACCAACTTACAAGTAGTGAGCAGATCCTCTGAATTCAGTAGAAAAGACTGCAATAGTGGTCTTGTGTAGCCGAGACCCTTCAGAGACAGGTTTGGATCTCGTTGAGATGACCACTGTATCAGGGCAGATTCTTTTGACTGAAGAACGGATCCTGAAAGGGAGACACCCTATAGGCAGAGGCCTCCCAATCCCCTGCTGGGGGAGAGAGAGATGAGCAACTACTGAAGCAAACACATGGTATGTCACAATGGAGCCCATCTCCTGTACTTTGTCCGGTTACCTAGTAACGCCCCCAAGTTACGTACGTTACATAGGCCACAGAGGTCACATAGGCAACATAGTTCAAATCTGCAGACCTGACATACCCCTGTACACCTAACCATTAAGGATCTTACCTTCTCTTAGTTCAAGCTGCCTGCATAGGTAAATCCTTTTAACAGTGTAACTGTTTAAATATTTCTCCTCCACTGATAATAAAGGGTCCTCTCACTGCAGTCTTCTCCGGATCCATCAGTCCCCGCTTTCCACCCCACCCTTAGCCGACCTAAGAAAGGTGGTGAACTCACTCAGGATCTGACATCCCGGCATCATCTTTTACAATCTTGACTTCTTTTTAGCCTCTTAATAAAGTTAAATAAACAATATATTCTAAGCTGTGTGATAAAGTTGTGCATATATATAGAAACATATTTCGCCCAGTCCTTTCCCAGTAGTGGGCTCAACAACTCAGCCAGAGGGAAAAAAAAGATTGATGTACAGAAAGTCCAACTTAGTTTCATAAATATCTGAAAAGTCACTTGGTAGAAAAGTAAAAAGAGAAAATTGAAAAAAATTATGGAGTTGTATAGTAAAGATGTGAACATTCAGAAAAAAAGTTTCATGACCTGGATGATGATAATATTAGTGAAGTTTTGGACCTAACAAGTAGAAAAAAAATGATAAAAAAAATGTAATGATTTAAAAATATTCAAAAATAATATATTTTAATCAGTTCTGATGTCAAAATTGTGGGTGGGTGGGTGGGCATTATTATGCCTTCTAATATTTTTACTTGATATTGAATTTTTAGATCACAATTTAAACTACTAATAATTCAGATTAGTACAGCAACAAGGAGAAAGCAAATCTCCGGAAAGGTGGATTGTAGGACCTCCTTCGAAGAACAAATTTGGTATTCTTAAAGCAATGTTTGAGTATATAAGCACATTAAATAAAAATACTTTTCTTGTAACTACATTTAACAACAAATAGAAAAAAAAAAAAAAACATCAGAAAAAATCAGCTCCTAGCCAATGGTGTGAAACATGAGAAGACTTGGCGAGTGTAGTTTTGCTTTGTTTTGTTTTGTCTTGTCTTGTTTTGCTCTACTCTGCTTTGTTTTGCTTTTTTCTGATAATGACTTACAGAGTTTTCTTCTCACAAGTACAGGCATTCTCTTCTATGTGTCTTCAAGATCAAGACATTGGGGCAACTTTTGGTGGTTCAAATTGATGGCCGATTTAATGATTCAAGAACCTGGAGTAGACAAGTTACATAATGTGACAATTTACATAAGCTTTATTTTAGATAATTTTGCAAAGGTAATGGATCTAAGAGACTTGGAAAAGTGATTTCAGGGAAATCAACTTTACCTTTAGAAAATGAGCATATCAAAGATAAATACAAGACTAGGTTACTCACAGCTCCTAAGAAGAGCTGGTGATTCTGAGTATCACAAAGAATGACAGTTTATATGCCACTATTGTTTGTTTGTTTTTTAGGGTGGCCTCAAGAACTCTAGAATTCAATGTAATATTGTTGCTCTTTTTCACTCAGTTTTATCACCTGTGAAATGGAAATACAGATTTTTTAAAAGTTAATGTTCATTTAGTGATCTAAAAGACAGCACAATGGAATCATATTTATGCTGAGCAGTAGTATTTTTCTTTATCAACTGTTTGTTTTGCCTGGCTATGCCTCATTTAAATTTGAATTAGTTATATTAATCACACACTTTCCAATGAAACAATCTAGTAGTGAAATATAATATTAGAAGAACAAAGCAAAGGTAGCGGGTCTGAACAAAATCGGAATTTATAAATTCATGTCTTTTATGAATAAATTATTTACATAGAAGACTACAATGACAAGACTAAAAAGTCACTATCTTTCCTCTGACATGTTCTAATAATGTAGAATTTTGAAACCTAGGTTTGTGTATGGGCTATTCAGAATGGTTGTAACTGGTAGATATCATTATTATGTTTCCAACTGTCCAGAGAGAGGACAATGACACGTTTTTTAGTGGACAGCTAATTGCTAAAGTAGCAGCTTGCTTGACAGATAGAAACATCCTTTTTCATGCAAGCTGTATAATGAGGAAATTGCTTGACTAAGCAAATTTTGGACTAATGGAAAACAGACCCTCTGTCATCATGAACAGTGTCTGCCTATGTTAAGATTAAATTGTGTATATTGCTGACTGCCCTACATTTTTATTTCAAAAAGAGCAGAGATAACATTCATAGTAATTTGGCTAAGGGCTATAACAATCTAATTAGAAATGTTCAGTACTACAAGTTCACACAATCGTATTGTGGCAATTGCTCTCAAAAAAATTCAATTCTGAAAATGCAATAAGCAAAACCCTAAAGTGGTAGATAACTTAACATGTGTTGTGAGGATAAGTTTTGTATTAGAATCAGAAATACCAAACCTCCAGACTCCTAAGACAGCGAGAATGATGCACATTTGTTTTTGAAGTCAGATTGTTTCATGAAAACCCGTACCTTGTTTCTTAAGTCACATCTGCACTAAGGATTTTCTCTTTTCCTTACCCCACATTTTCTATCACATTCCACACTCATTCTGGGACAATAAATACTAAAATTTAATTTGAGTACAAGAGAATGACTTGAAAGGTTCAATAAAATGATCAATATATTTGAATATTTTCCCTTCACTCACTTCTTCACATATGACTATGAAACTTTATATCAGACACCATATTCCTATACACTTTCAATATTTTAAATTCCTTTTAGGAAGAATTATCATTTTTATTACTATAGTCATGATAATGCTCTAGATGTAATCTTGCACATGATATACTTGCATTAACTATATATATATCGATTTTTCATTTCTCTATAACAATTTTCAAGCTGACTATGCATCTAAATAAATTTAGAAAACTTCTAAAGCACACCAATACCCAATCCCTGTACCAAATTATCAAAATTAAAATTTCTGGGAAAGGCCCTTTGTTTTGCTTTAAAAGGTCCCTGAATGATTTAATATATAGCTAGGTTTGAAATCTATATGCTATATTCTGAGATGTACTCTGCTGTATTCAGTCTCAACCTGAGTGTGCCAAAAGTCATTTGGAAAATCCCATACTCAAGCTTGATCCACAATTTTATTTTGGTATGTCAGGCCACAGAGAACTTGCACATTCATGCATACGGTGTATATGTTCTATGAAGCAAAATTTAAGGATTATGACTAATTATGAGCAGGTAACACTAGCTTAAGTGTTGGACTAATATTTAAGCATCTGTGAGATATGAGATATCTACTAATTCTTGATGGCCCACTGTTTTCTGTGAGTCACTCTGATTCATGTGCCCATCTTTTTTATCTCTGAAGTTTTATTTCCTAATTTGCTTCCTGGGACAATGTAGTAGGTAATAATTGATTTAACAGTAATGGACTCAGTCAATTTAAGGTAAAAGTTACAAATTCTAGTTCTAATTTTGGGATTCAAATAAAATTAAATCTTCAATTGTGACTCCTGTTCCATAGCCATGTACCCAGGGATGATGATCTCAAGACATCATGAATATCTTGATATGTAGAGTATTATGAGCAACTGAATTCTAGTCAAGTGCAGGCTAGTATCTGCTACCTGAATATCCAATAAGAGATTTAATTTGAAACTAGGGCAATAACATTTTAGGCAGTGTAATTTTCTTGCTCACTGACAACGTAGGTTTGATCCTAGGAACCTCACTAGCCCCCAAGAATTGCTATGAATGATTCCTTAATATAGAACCTGAAATAAGTCCTGAATACTGCAAGGTTAGTTCCCAAACAAACAAACAAAACTTTTCTGTATTCCTAAATTTAACTGTGTATCAATCAGCTTTGCTGCAGTAACAAATGCTGTTAAATTTTCAGAAATCAAATATTTTGATCTAAAGGAAGAGGTAATTTCTGCTGAAAGTATAAACTTTTCTAAAGATTGTGTTATAACCTAATGTTATATCATTTGTACTTAGACTTTATAAATTAAACCAAACCATAAAGAAAAATGTCACAAAGAAAGATCCACATGCCACAATGTGTAGCAGTGTATAAAGATGTTATTTGGAAGAGGGAAGCAAATTATTTGATTATACCTAAACCACCAAGCACTACTCTCAAGAAATAGTATTTTGAGCCATGGTTATAACAGGGGTCTCTAAACTCCTATTTATCAAACTCACCACTTGTATACTATATAGTACAAAAATATTTGTCACAGCAATAAGATAAGAGAAATATATGAAGGGTATCCAGACAAAAAAGGAGGAAGTCATGTTTGGTTTGTTTTAGTTTTATTTTTAACATTACTTTAGATACCATGATTACACTAGTACTAATGTTTTAGTATTTAGGTACAATGCTATATATTCCACCACTACCAAAATGTTTAAACCCCTCTACTACTCTCCATATGTCATCTCTAGTCCACTTCATCATTCCATTTATCTCAACCCATCTCTCCTTTCACTCCTTAGTAATCTGATTATTGAATTATAAAGCCAAGGTTATGCCTTTGCCAAATGTTATCTATTTCATTGTTCTATCTCCATATATACAACAGATGAGTGAGAACATCTGCTATTAATTCTTCCCTTCTGACTTGTTTTGCTAGCTAAGATATCCTCAGTTCCTTTCATGCTGTAATGAACTGCATGATTTAATCTTTCCTTATACTGCATAGAATTACATAATCTATATAAAACTGCCGCTCTGATAGCTATTTATTAGTTGTTGAACATGTAGGTAATTCCCAGACCCTGGCTGTCACACTAAATGCTAAACACTGGTGTACTTACTCTTTTTAAATTAATGTTTCTATGTTTGAGAAATAGATACCAAGAAATGAAATTATAGGTGCATATGGGAGCTTTATTTAAATATTTTTCAAGAAGTCTCAATACTTTGTTCCATAGAAGTTGACACAGAGAATATTGCCAATGACAATGAATGAGTGTTCCTTATGTAGGCTATCTCAACAAATACTGGTTATTTTTCATTTTTCTGGTAATGCATTATTATCTGAGGGGGTTTTATTTAGGGGGGCACACACCCAGCAGTGCTCAGGAGTTGCTCCTGCCTCTAAGCTCAGACATTACTCCAGGCAGGCTTGTAGAACCATATGGAATGCTGAAGATCAAATCTGGGTTGTACGCATCCAATGCAAATGCCCTCCCCGCTGTGCTATTGCTCCAATTCCAGTATTCTCACTGATGCTATTCTCACTATATCTCACTTTTCTCCCAAATAAAATATATTTTATTTGCTTTGATTTTCATCTTCTTCATAATAAATTAGGAGAAACACTTTTTCAGACTCACATTGGCTATCTATATATGTTTTTCAGAGAACCACCTATTTATATTCTCGAATTTATTTTATAAAATTAATACTTTCATAGTTGTTGCGTTTTGTCAGTGTTTTATCAATAATGTATTATAGCCCTTTCTGTTGTTACAAGATATTATGTACAACTATTTTCTCTCATTCAGCAGGGTCTTTTAATATTAGGCTAAGGCTCTTTTGCCATGCAGAAAACTTTTCATTTTGTAACCCATTTATTTATTTTTGGTTTTAAAGCCACTTCTAATTGAATTGAATCATCAAAAAACACTACGGAGGTCCATATCCTTTAGTGTTCTGCCTGTTTTCCACATATATTATATGGATTATTCTGGTTTAATCTTAAAAGTCTCTAATATACTCTAAATTAACTTTTGTAAATGTTGTAAGGTATGGATACAGTTTCATTGATTTCTGTCCCCCTTCCCCGATATAAATCTTTGATCAGTACCAAATCTTACTTAGTTTCTTGTAGCCTCTTTTTTCATTTTGCTCCTTGACAAGTATACGTTAATCACTTGGCTGATAGACTCTCAGTTTGGAAAACAAATCTATTATCTGTCTCAATGAATAGCTGTACTATAGTCAACTTCTATAAATGAATAGGTCACACTAGGAAAAGAAAGGAATATCTGGAAATAAGTGTTACTGATTAAGTGGCTAAAACACACACACACACACACACACAAAACAAAGGAATGTGTCCATACAAGTTCAATGAAACCACTACTTGGGCCTACTCTGAAGAAAGTTTCTCAGCAGTTGGGCCCAAAGCCTTCTTACCATGTCCAGGAGATCCCAGACCATACTGGATTACTGGGTGAGAGAATTTTTCTCTCTCCTGTTATGTAAATAATAGAGTAATATTCTTAATTTGTCCTTTTATCCTCATAATCAAGAATATTGTTTCCACTATTCTTTGAAATAAGATTAGTTGTATTTGGTATTATTGGATAGATAATAAGAAATTTCAGTATTGGTGTATTAAAACTAGTTCCATGTAAATTAGTGGGAATATTAATGTATAAATCTTCAGTTAATATAATAAATCATGCCAAATAAAAAATTAACTTTCAGATGGCAGAAGTCTGTATTTACTATTACATTATCTGTTTTGTTTATTTAGTTTTTGGGGACCACACCCAACAGTGTTCAGGGATTACTCCTGGCTCAGTGCTCAGAACTCACTCTTGACAGACTCGGGACCCTATGGATTGAACCCAGGTCTGTCCCAGGTTGGCTGCGTGTAAGGCAAATTCTCTTACTGCTGTGCTATTGCTCTGGCCCCAAGTATTTACTATTTCTTTTAAAGGAAGATTTGCCTTATAATACAGCATCCTTTAAAGTAAATTTTATAAAGGTTATGAATACAATTCCAATGACTCATTGAGTTTCAACACACTGCCTTTTATAAAGTGTTATAAAACAAGTAGCATTTTGAACAGAATCCCGGATGGGTATGTGCTGCTTTATATATATTTTCAACATGTTATAGTAGAATAGCTCAAGTCCCATTGATTTTATACTTTCGGTTTTTTTCTAGGGAATAGTAGAGACACGGAATTATTTCAACAAAATGAAGTAATGAGAAAAAATACAGAATTTTGATTCATTGTTATTAATGTTTGCCAAAACAGCTTTCTCTGGATTTGGTAGGAATAGTGGTGTGCTACCTGCTGAGTTAACTATCACACTCTCTTGGTCTAAGGTTCACTTGATTCTATCACTTGGATAGGGCCTTGGCCATCAGTGGTGTCGATACATATATGCCTTTGACAAAAGTGTGACCAGCTTCTTGTTTCTTGACTTTTGAAGGAGAAAACTGATTTAGAAAGACTCTAGGATGTTGTTACAAGACTAGACTGTGCTACTGTAAGTTAACTGTTGTGACCTCATACAATTTATACAACCATGCTGTGTCTTGATTACCTTGCTTATTAAATTGGGTATACTGATAGATTCTATCTGTGGTTTTCAAGAATTTGGAAGCAAAGATAAACAGATAGGATTAACTTTAAATTAAGAAGCTTCTGTAACTCAAAGGAGATAATGACTTGGATACAAATAATGACAACTAGGAAATTATTCGCCTAGTACCCATCTGATAAGTAATTAATATTTAAGACATATCAGGCACTGGTAGAGCTTAACAAGTAAAAAAAAAATCCAACTTTCTCAAAAATTGGTAGAAGAGATGGGCAGAAAATTCCTCAAAGAGGAAAAACAAATGGCCAAATGGCATGTGAAAAAAATATTGCACATTATTACTTAGCAAGTTGTGAAGCAAACAAATATGAGATATCATTTCACATCAGAGTCTGGAATATTTAAAAAAGAATAAGAACAATCAGTCCTAGTGTGGCTCTTGAGAAAAAGGGATTCGGATTTACTGCTTGTGGGAATGTAGACTATTCCAGATTTTTGGAAAACAATATAAAAATTCCTTTAGAAATTGAGCTTCCATTTGACCCAATAATATAGCTCCTTGGGAATATAATCTAAAGACCCCAAAACATGATGTCCTCCTATGTTTACCACTGTACTATTCATAGTAGCTAGAAACTGGAAAGAATCCCAGTGCCTGAAAACAGATGAGTAGATAAAATGGTGTGGTATATGGGGCTGGAGCAGTGGCACAAGCTGTAGGGCATTTGCCTTGCATGTGCTAACCTATGACAGACCGGGGTTCAATTCCCCGACATCCCATTTGGTCCCCCAAGCTAGGAGTGGTTCTGAGCACATAGCCAGGAGTAGCCCCTGAGCCTCACCAGGTGTGGCCCAAAAGGCAAAAAAAAAAAAAGGTGTGGTATATCTACACAATGAAGTACTATGCAACTATTAGGAAAAATTAGGACATACAATTTGCTTATATTGGATATATACTAACAGTATCATGCTGCATGAGTCAGAAGGAAAGAAATGTACATAGAATGATCAAAATTATCTTTAGGATATAAAATTAAATGTAGAATGAGAATAACCATAGAAATGATGGGGGGGGGGCGGAGAGATAGCACAGCGGCATTTGCCTTGCAAGCAGCCGATCCAGAACCAAAGGTGGTTGGTTCGAATCCCGGTGTCCCATATGGTCCCCCTTTGCCTGCCAGAAGCTATTTCTGAGCAGACACCCAGGAGTAACCCCTGAGCACCGCCGGTGTGGCCCAAAAAACAAAACAAAACAAAAAAAAGAAATGATGGAGGAATGTAGAGAAGGACATAGAAGGGATCAGTGTGGCATTAAGAGTTGAAAATTATCACTCTGGAGACAAGAACTGGAAACTGATATGAAGTAATGTGATATGCAGGATATCCTTTTAGTACCAGCATTGCACACTTTGGTTGTTAAAAGACAAAAAGTAGAAAGAAATAGAGAGAGAAAGGGAGGGAGGGAGGGAGGGAGGGAGGGAGGGAGGGAGGGAGGGAGGGAGGGAAGAAGAGAGAGAAAGAATAAGAGAGAGTAAAGTTATCTGCCACAGATGCAGACTGGGCAGTAGACAAGATGGAAACTGGAAAAATTGGTGGCAGATAATGAATAGGGATGGGTGCTGGAACATCATATGACTGAAACTCAACTATTAACAACTTTTTAACTGTTTTAAGTGATTTAATTTTAAAAATGTAAAATTTAAGGCAAAATGTGACTCCTGAGGAAGGACATATAAAAATTCTTAAGCATTAAAGCATTTTACAATATTCATGCTGTATATCCTATATTCTAGGTCTGACAGCTGGGATTATCTATGCAGTTAGAGTTGGTTGTAAAAGAAGTATTTTTAAGACAAACAATAAAATTAAAGACCATATATTATCAAGTTAAGTTTAGAAATATTGCTATTTTATAAAAAAGAAATACAAAGTCCTGCATCTTAGAGAATGAATTGCAGCATGTATTTCTAGACTAGCAGGATGGAACACTATTACTGAGCTGCAGACAATGATAAATATTTAACACAAACTTTAGAAGCCTATAAGACAGTAAATTTATTAACATAAAGCATAATTTGCAAACATAGACATAGAAAGTTTAGAGGAAATGGAAAGTTAAGAGAGACATATTATTATCAATGCTCAATTAGCCTAGCTATCAAAGACATTACTTACTACCTGGCCATAAGGTCAATTCAGATCAAATATCTCTCTCCCTCCAGCCTTCTCTCTCTTTCTCATACTCCTTTTGTATGTATTTCTGCATATGATTACTTATTATTGGTAGAACAATAATAGCTAATGTTAAAATAATCTACATTTGTAGTCAAATCTTAGACTATTTGATGAAAAATGTGTTTCAAGTATAAAGAAGATTAGTATTTCCAACACTTATAATTGAAAGGAAAGTTTCACTTTTCAATTAAAAGCTAGGTTTAAAATTCCATCAGAATGCTAATTGAGAAATTACTGGGTACATGATCAGATCTGTTTCATAATAGTCACAGTATGCTTCACATTTTTCTAATTTGAGAACAGCTAGTCTATTCATAAACTCTTTATTTTGTCCAACAAAGAAAAGACAATTTTATCTAAGAAAAATTGATTTAAAAACCTTCCTGATAAAATTATTTTTTGTGAATGTAACAAGAAATAAAATAATTCCATGAGGAATTTTGAAGTTGTATGAAAATGTCTATTTCTATATAATTTTAGGATGTTCTTTAACTTAAAGAAAGTTAAAAACATGCAACTTTTCCAAAAATAAAATTTCTTCACTGACTGTTGATCCTTCTTAATTTATCAACAAGTATTATAACTAGAAACTTCATTAATTAAAAATGAATTAATCAATAAGATCACTGTCACTGACTCTTGGCCAAAGATGTTTTTGTGATCTTCAATGCCAGATCTAAGTAGGGATGAAGATATCATCCCTTATGTAGGATAATGTCAGAAGAAAGTGTAGTGCTGGAGGCATGATCCATTTTCTCTCTAATCCAGAAACATTGTTCTCTCAATTGTATATTGAACTTTTGAATTTTATGTGGTAAATGTGTTTCTTTGGGAAATTCTGTGGAAGTAAAGAGCTTCTGTACTATATATTGTTCTTGTACCTGAAACTGGAGAATGCTAAATTGGTGAGCTACCTACCAGGCAAATATATTTAAATGAGGGAATGAGTGAAAACAATCATTCTCTAAAATTGATATTTAATTTATGACAGGTCAAATTATAAGTAATGCATTCAGTAGACATTTCCTTACTAACAATTTGAGATCTCAGTAATGCCCAGCTTGTCTATTTGTTTTTTTTTGTGATTCAATTTCTCATAGTTTGTAATAAATTGAACATAAATCAAGTGCTTGAGTTCAAATTTAAATACAATAAATATTTTCAAAATTGCATTGGAAAATTTTAATTATGTTATGCTTTCTCCTTAAAACAAAAAATTCAATTTATTCTTTACCTCCAAATAATAGCAGTCTGCTCTGAATAAAATGCATAATATGCAAATCAGAGTATTTAGGCTGACAAGCCCTATCATGGGCTGAAATTTGGTTCACATGTGCAGTTCACTTTTTCCTTTGTGAGTTTCAGTTTTCTTTTTGTTGTTGATGCTGTTTGTTTGTTTGGGGGGCCACACCCAGGGGTGCACAGAAGTTACTCCTGGCTCTGCACTCAGAAATCGCTCCAGCCAGGCTCAGGGGACAATATGGGGTGCCACAGATCAAACCTAGGTTTGTCCTGGTCAGCTGCATGCAAGGCAAATGACTTACCACTATGCTATCACTCTCAGGCCCAAGTTTCAGTTTTCTTATTGGTGAATTGAAGGTAGCAATACTGCCTACCATGAATACTAAGATATATTGATAGTACATATTAGATGCGGCATCTTGATAACTTCTGTATTACAATTGCCTGATAAATAGCAGTTATAACTATTATAAATAGCACTAATAGTGATCTTATAATAAAGATGATGTCTTGGTTTTATAGAGGTATTTACTAAAATTATGCTTTTACAGAAATATAGTAATAATACAGAGGTATATTAATAATACCGAGATGATAGATATGAGAGCCAGCAGGACCAGCCCATGATATAAAACTTACCATAGAGTGGTGAGTACAGTTAGAGAAATAAATACACTACCAACTATCATGACAATAACAGAGAGTGAAATACAATGCCTGTCTTGAGGATATGCAGGGGATGGGGGGAGGAAGAAAATGGGGGACATTGATGGCAGGAAAGTTGCTCTGGTGAAGGGCAGTGTGCAAGAAAAAATATATAAATGAAAGATGCAAAGTTCTCACTGCTTATAAAGTGAGTTATTTTAAGATTTAAAACAACAAAGAGCAGTGCACACAATATCCCAGGAGGTTGCACAATTAACTCCTACCAGGTAAAATAACTTTCAATTTCTAACAGTTTGTGCACCTGTCTCCACAAAAGGAAAATGATTAGGAAAGTTCAGTCATTTAGTTGGAGATATGGTGACTAAATGAAAAAGCCAAAAAATCAGCTAAATCCATTTTAACCTATGAATCATATGTACCAAAGTGCTTTTTATTTGGTCATCTGTGGATTTAAAGCATGTTGGGGGAGTGAAACACTAGTTTAAGAGACAGAAAGATGTGGGTTTTCCCAATGAATCGTTCAAATAGTACCTATGAGCAGTCTTTCTATTCTATGCTACATTTTTCTTTCATTTTCTTCTCACCCCCCCCAATCTCCAAAGAAAATCAGCTAAATCAATTTTAACCTATGAATCATATGTACCAAAGTGCTTTTTATTTGGTCATCTGTGGATTTAAAGCATGTTGGGGGAGTGAAACACTAGTTTAAGAGACAGAAAGATGTGGGTTTTCCCAATGAATCGTTCAAATAGTACCTATGAGCAGTCTTTCTATTCTATGCTACATTTTTCTTTCATTTTCTTCTCACCCCCCCCCAATCTCCAAAGACTTGGTAGATATATCCTTGTTCATTTATTTATATATAAGGAAATGGTAAAAACAAAACAAACAAACAAACAAAAAACAGTGCCTTAGTTCCTGGTTAGAATTTCTGTGCTGATCCCTTACTTTCTATGTCAAGAAAGACCTAAACTTGGCTTAACAAGTCTAAACTTGGCTTTGTGTCACTTTATTCTGTTTTGTTTTGATTTGACTTTGGCCATACCAGGCAGTGCACAGAGATCATTCCTAGTTGTGCTAAGTTAAAACAGATCAGGTGTAAGCAAGGCAAATACTTTAACCTTTTCATCCTATGCTATTTCACTTGCAGCTACATTTCCATAATTTGTAAAGCCCAGAAGTAGAACTAAGATATCCTAGTCTAAGTCTTCTCTACTTTTTTGTTCTAGCCTATTGAGTTGCCCTTTATCAAAGGGACCTCCAACAAGTAATTCCTATTTTTCTCCAACATCTACTTCAAATGAAACTCCAAAATATTTTAAGATAAATTCTATGTCTCAGCTGCTATCATTGGACTTAAGTTAGAAACCAGTTAATTACAAATTTAGTAATTTCTGATACTTAGTCTACACAGATCAACCAGAAAATTAACAAGAAAACATTTTGCCATATAAATCCCAAAATTTAGTTCATGTGCCTTTCCTTGATGTTTTATATCTTTGTTGTACACAAAACTATCCTCTATTACTTTCCTTTGATTTGAGAAAATTATTGCAAATTTATAATACAAAAGAATGCAAATATATTCTCTCATAATTCTAGGAGTCACAAGACTAAAAAGTATATCAGCCAGTCTATACATATGCTGGAGTTGCTATTGGAGATTCCTCCTTGCCTTTCAAGTTTAGAGGTCACCTACAATGTCACCTCCAGGCTCTATTCTTTAGATTCAAAAAACTTATTTCAATCTCTGATTCTATGGTCACTTCTCTTCTTTCTAACATTGATTTTCACACCCCATTTTATAGCAGCTCTCATAATTACATGAGGCCCACTTTGAATTACACTAAGAACTCCTCTCAAGATATAGTAATAGTGTATATCTTCAGCCATTGTCATAAAAAATAACATATTTACAAATCACAATGTTTAGATTGAGAGATCTGTGGTCATCATTATCCTACCTAATAAAATTTCCATAACTTATTAGAATTATAAAAATATAAACTTATAAAAACATAAGGGGTGGTAAAAAATTGATTTTCATTTTTTGCTTACAATAAAAAGATAAGAAAGTATATTTTTTTCAAATTAAATTAAATATGAAATCACTACTCTTTTTCTGGAGAGGGGAAAGAGAAAACTTGTTATTCTTTTTATTACTTCATTACAGGCTTCAAAGCCATACCTCAGGATTCTATGGACCATTGGTGCTACAGTATCTCTGTGATTCAGTCATCATTATTCACATCAGTGAAGTACAGTCTACTCATAAGATGATCTTATTTATATAATTAAACATGATTAATATTTAGAATTTTGTGTTCATATCCATGTAAATGGGTTGGCAACAAAAATTTGGGAGCTGCTTAAATTGGAATTAAGCTTAGTGGTCTCTAGAGGACAGTCCCTCATTCAATCCCAGTTTCCTTTTCAAACACACTTAGATGTGTATACCTCTAAGTAAGTATAGACTTATATATCATTCCTTCTCTTGAGTTAGTGCAATTTTTAGAATGCTAGGGTCAATATGAAACAAAGCATATTTTCCTGAAAAAAGACCTTAATGTTTCTAATTTTATTCAGAATTGCTAAGAAATCTCAAAAACACTATGACAGTCTGAATAGTCCATTCCATTCTGTGTTTTTCATTAACAACTTAGAGATTCAGTTTGATTTTCATAAATACTGAAATCAATATCTTCTATCATATGAAGAAGAGGTGTAATTTTCACCTGGAAATATTCAAATAACTTGAGTGGCTAAGTGAATTTCTAAAATCATTGAGAATAAATTGGAATATTTTTCCTTAAAGCAATGTTTCTTATTGCTTAATAACCCCCTATACAAAGAAAAGTATAGTTTTGAGTTTCTTATCTTATACTCTAAAAATGTGAACACATTTAGATGAGGTGAAAACTTTAAAAATCAAATCATAGATGTACTGTTTGGCTTAGTGTATACTGCACACAATTCTTCAAATGCTATTTGGAAGAATTATAATTTAATTAATTTAGATTTTATAGTAAAACTAATAGCCATCAAGTCATAGACTATATGTTTAAAAACTTAAATTATAAGATAATTTGTTTAACTGAAAAGTATATAACTCCATAAATAATTAACTAGTAGCCTTGATTTATATTTTTTGTTTGTTTTTTGCTTGGGTTTTTTTTGTTAATATCTTTAATTCTGATTTCTTCTATAAAGTTCAGGTCTTTATGCTGATAAAAAAATCCCCTTACTAATATTTTGTGGAGTAGACTTAATTAGACTGAGTTGGTCTATTGTGCCAAGCTAGAGCTAAGCATTTTGAATAGTTGTATACTATGACTCAAGATATCATGCCAAAATGCAGAAAAATATTTAATCAATAAGTTAAAAGTTTTGTCATTTGAGCTTTACATTTTGGTTTTGTATAATATTAAAATATCTAAGTTAAAAATAGAGATATTGTTGATAATGTTAGTTAAGATAAGGTGATTATGTCAAAAAAGGTCATAATCAAATATGATTGATGTCATTAAATAAAGGGCAATTTGGACACAATAAAAATATTCCATTTTTAACCATGTAAAGCAAATTAAATGTAGTTTTATTACTACTATAAAGTAGTGCTATATTTTAACAGAAACAAAAGAAAAATAATAGATGAATTA
This sequence comes from Suncus etruscus, assembly GCF_024139225.1. Taxonomy (NCBI): domain Eukaryota; kingdom Metazoa; phylum Chordata; class Mammalia; order Eulipotyphla; family Soricidae; genus Suncus; species Suncus etruscus. The sequence goes on from NC_064859.1 coordinate 79,221,002, forward strand.
GATTGTATCAGACCTGGAACCATAAGGTATATAGAAGAAAACAAAGGTAAAAAACTCCATGACACTGAGACTAAAGACATCTTCACAGAGGAAACAGCACTGTCTAAACAGGTGGAACAGAGATAAACAAATGGAACTATATTAAATTGAGAAGCATCTGCACCTCAAAGGAAATAGTGTCTAGGATACAAAGGCCACTCACAGAATGGAAAAACTACTTACCCAATACCCATCATAAGAGGCTAATATCTAAAATATACAAGGTATGGACAAAACTGAACAAGAAAAACACATCTAACCCATTCCAAACAGGGGAGAAGAAATGAACAGAAACTTCCTCAAAGAAGAAATACAGGTGGCCAAAAGGCACATGAAAAACTGCTCCATATCACTAATCATCAGGGAGATGCAAATCAAAATAACAATGTGGTTACATATCATGCCACAGAGATTGGCACATATCACAAAAAAAAAAAAAAACAAGAACTATTAGTATTTGTGGGATTGTAGGGTGAAAGGAACCCTCATTCACTGCTAGTGGGAATGCCATCTAGTCTAGCCTTTATGGAAAACAATTTGGATATTCCTCAAAAAACTGGACATTGAGCTTTCATATAATCCAACTTTATCACTCCTAGGATTACAGTGTAGGAACACAAAAACACAACACAAAAGTTCCTTCTGCACACCTATATTCATTGCAGTGCTATTTACAATAGCCAGAATCTGGAAACAACCTCACAACCGATGAGTGACTAAAGAAACTGTGGTACATATACACAACAGAATACTATGCAGTAGTTAGGAAAAATGAAGTCATGAAATTTTCCTATACATGGATGGACATGGAAATTATTATGCTGAGTGAAATAAGTCAGAAGGAGAGAGATAGACACCGAATAGTCTCACCCATCTTTGAGATTTAAGAAAAATAAAAGACAGTATGTTGATAATACCCCCCAGACATAGATGTAAGATATGGAAGGACCAGTGCATGAAATGAAGCTTATCACAGAGAGTGGTGAGTGCAGTTAGATAAATAATGACACTATCAACTATCATGACAATTGTATTGAATGAGAGAAATAGAATTTTTGTCTCAAATACAGGCAGGGGATGGGGAAGGAGGGAAATGGGGTCATTGGTGGTACGAATGTTGCACTGGTGAAGGGGAGTATTCTTTTTTATGACTAAAACCCAACTACAAACATGTTTGTAATCATGGTGCTTAAATAAAGATATTAAAAATAAAATTATATGATCTTATCCCACATGCTTAAAATGTAAAAATAAATTTAGAAAAAGATGAAGTAAATAAATCATATTACACAATTATGATTCTTGGATTGACTATTATCTACTTGTCTCTATATCCTAAATGATCAAATGAGAACAAAAGTAATTAGTATTCATTACATAAAATTATAAAAATCCTATGCAATAATAATTAGGAAACTGTTGCCTATTTAATATATAAATGTGTTTACATTTATTTATAATTTTAAAAGAAAGATAAAAGTAATATTTAGCATTGTTTACTAAATTTTAAAAATATTATAATACTAGTTCATCAAGTTTTTATAACAAACAGATTCAAATTTTATCCCTAGATAAAGAGTACTTGGAATGAGGTCAGTTATTAGAGTACATCACATAGCAAGTTAAGTGTTAAAAACAAAGAACTTAGGGGACATAGAAAAATCAGCCACATTTCATTATTCATACAGAAATATTGTCAACTTATTAAGAATAAACAAATGGGAATCCATATCCGGTATTCTTAATACAGTTACACATACTGTCATACAACTATCTTTCTAATAGAATTGAGAGCATGCCATCACACTAGCTTTGACTGATGCAACATTCTCTTTGGTTGATTTCTTGAAGAAATCTTGTTGCCTCATTAAACATGCTTTAAGAGTGGCAACCCGCTTGGCTCTCTCATTTCCTTGATATTTTGGACATTCCTCAGCATGTTTAGTTGAATAATGGCGTTTCAAGTTGTATTCCTTGTGCACTGCAATTTTCTCTGAACAAATAAGACATGTGGGGATGCCTCTGTGGTCAATAAAGAAATACTGCATCTCCCACTTTTCCTGAAATTGTCTGTGCTCGTCATCAATCTTTCTCTTCACTGCAGGCTTTGATGAAGTCATGATGAAGGTATGACAAAATCTAATTCTGTAATAAACTTCTCTCCCTTCTCTCCCTTAGGCCTCCTATAATGCAAGGGACAGCGGGCAGGAGCAGCGGAAACGACGTCTGCGTTAGGTGCAAAGTATTAGCGATTATTCGCTTACCAAATATTCGCAATAAAAAATCGCATTAGTAAGAAAAAAATCGCATTAAACATTTGCATACCCCGAATGAAACTGCTCGGGGTATGCGAATGTTTAATGCGATTTTTTCTTACTAATGCGATTTTTATTGTGATTATTCGGTAAGCGAATAATCGTGAATACTGCGATATTTGAATGCCGGCCACGGGCCACAAAATGTTTTATGGAGGGCCACAAATGGCCCACGGGCCGCGAGTTTGAGACCCCTGCTCTAGAGACAACCAAAGATGGAAAAGAAATTTGAAAAAATAATAAAGCACATGAATGGACTTTGTCAGTAATCTAGAGGAACAATATAAGAAACTGTCTTTGAGAAGTATAAAGCTGAATTTGGTGAATAACTACTGGTTAAAATAGATTAGAATTTTCTAAGTTTGAGGAATACAATCAAATACAAGGGGAGTGGTCTATAGGATCCCATCTAAAATAGACTCTACTAGGAAAAATCCAAGACACTCTTATACTCAAGAATGAGAAATAAAATCACAGAGAAAAGCAGAATATTGGAAGCAATAATATAAAAAAGAGTAACATACAAAGGAAAACCCATAAGATTCATAGCCAATCTATCAAATGATATAGCCAGAAGAGAATGGAGGGATATGGTACAAGAACTCAATAAAATAAAATCTTCAACTAAAATAGCCCTAACCTGCTACATTACCATTTAATTTGAAGAAACTCTACTTCATAGATAGTCAACAGTTTAGGGAATTCATAGCCTTGATTTTTTTTTCCAGGCTCACTCATCTATGTGCAAGGCAAACATTTACCCACTGTATATTCTCTCTATCTGGTCATTAAAAGGTTTCTTTAAAAGACAGGACAAACTTTCCAGCACTTAACATTGTTCATGGCATTTGCTCAGGGTGTTTATGGTTACTCTTTAGTAAATTAAAAAGAGTACTACTACCTTGTCAAGAGATTTTATTCTTTTAAAAGCATTAATGTTTCATTTATATGAAATGTATTATGTCTAATTAAATGTTATATTTCACATCCATATATTTTTATTACAGTCCTTTCCTTATTAATGCATGCATGTAAACAGTATAGATAATAAAATATTTTTGATATAAAGGCAACATTCTCTCAAGACAAAACACAGTCTTATATAGGGCTTTTATAGGTCTATCTAGATATTTCCCCTGATTTTTTAAAATTCTTTTTGCTCTTACTGAATTTTACATTTGTAAGATTTATCCTTTTCATATAAATTGTAAATGTATGAGAACATTACTTTTTATTTTAGGGCCACTCCTGAGAGCTCAGTGGTAATCCTGGGCTCTATGATCATAAATTACTCCTGGCAGGTTCAGAGGATTATATGGGATGCCAAGGATTGAACCTAGATCAGCAAAGCAAATGCCCTCCCTGCTGTGCTTTCACTCCGACCTCAGAATTTTTTATAATAGCAAATTTTTATAATATCATTATTTAAACACCATGATCACAAACATAATTGTAGTTGAGTTTCAGTCATAAAAAGAATAACCCCCTTCCCACCACTAATGCTCCATTTTCCTCCCTCCCCCACCCCCGCCTGTGTTCGAGACAGGCTTTCTACATCCCTCACTCAATGACATTGTTATGATAGTTCTCACCGTAGTCATTTCTCTAACTGCAATCCCCACTCTTTGTGGTGAGCTTCATATCTTGAGCAACTTTTTTAAACTTTATATACCTCAGACCGGGGAAATATACAGGAATTAAGATGCTTGCCTTATATATGGCTCAACTGAGCACCCATTTGATCCCCTGAGCACTACTAGGATCTGTGAACACATAGGATGAAAAAAAAATAAAAGAAAATCTATATATCTAAAAAATTAATTTTAGTGTCTGGAAAAGAATGAAATTCATGAACCTATATTGATTTATAAGTTCATGGAATTCAGAAAATTAGCTTTTTTCATCCATATGTGCACAGGTCTCAACACACACACACACACATACACACACACAAAGTGATTATTCTCATATGTGGTATAAACAAGAATGTAATGTGGTATAAACAAGTATACAATAAGGAAACAATCAATGGTCAAAGTCATCGGAACTAAAAATGTTTAACTATGAAACTGAACTTTCATGAGGATGGACATGAGGGATACTTGTGATAGTATTGAGAAAAGCAGGCTGTCTTGTGATGGGTTTGTGTTAGAATGATGCATACATAAAATATATAATTCATGCTACTGTGAATCCAAGAACCTAAAAAAACTATTAAAAAAAAATCTTCACTGTTGCAAGTCACCCTTGATGGGCGGGTCTCAGGTAGATACACCTAAATCCAGGGTGGAGTCACACTTCACAATTTCAAGATTTATCTCTCTTACCCAATGACAACACTGTGCTTGATGACAAATCAAAGGATTCTTAGAATACAGAATTTCCAGTTAAATGAGAAAAAAACATCAGATGATAAATAAACTCATGCATAATGAGTTACATTTCCTGATTCTAATGTTGTTCTGATATATAAATTCCAGAAAATAATTTGATATACTAAATCTCATGATGATCTCGTAAAAGATATGGTGTTAGAACATTATATGCAACAAACACTACCATTAACAATCTTCCCAATCATAAAATGCAAAACTTAAAGTAAAAGCATTATAGACTTAAGCATAATTTTCCTTTTATTTTTTTAAATAATTTTATTTTAATCAATGTGAATTACAAGTCTTTCACAGTTATAATCAAGGTACATAGTTGCAGTGAATTAGGGCCATTCCCACCATCAGTGGTGTCCTTCCTCCACCCTTGTTCCCAGCATGCATCCCCTACCTCCTTCCTTTGTCTTCTGGACTGCTAGTGTAACACGTCCCCTTGGTGGATAGCTTGTTGTAGATTGGGTATCTTGATTCTGTTGTCATTGACTTTGGGTTTGTTGTTTAGGTCTGATCATTTTTTATTTTTACTCAGTGTGCATGCAACTCTTTGATCCTGGTACAATTTTTCCTTTTATATTAAAGCACTATGATTTACAAAATTATTTATAGTCGAATCAGATACAATGTTCCAGTTCCAATCCCAGAACCAGCATTAGTTTCAGTCTACCAGTGTTCCAAGATTTCATCCCATACACACTTCTCCCAGCATGCCATCTTGACAGGTACCTTTTAGAGTTTGGTGGTTAAACTTTGAGTTACATGATGTAAGTGTAACATCCTTAAATTCATATATTCCTTGACAGCCTCATATTGTTGTTAAGTTGTCTAATTAAGTCAATGAAATACTATATATATTATATATATTTAATATATCATATATATTTAATATATAATATATATTAAAATAGTTTGATTATCAGTTTCTTACAAGTAGCAGCATAGAATTTGAAGCCTTGCTCTCCTTTGGAACCCGTAAAAGGGCACTACTGGTTTAAATACCTTGGGTTTATAAGGTCAAGAATTTATTCTGTCTACACTTGGAGGAAATACATGGGTAATTTTGAAATCTTGCCTCATGTCTTTAATGTAGAGGGAGCAGGAGTTGAGAGGACAGAGACAAAGAGATTACTCAGCCTTGCTGTGGAGTAATATCTAATTTTTGTCCTTTAAAATTAACTATCATTTTGAATTGGAGCTCAGTTTTTATCCCAACCAAAGGCTTTCCCCAGCTTCCTCTTTCCTTTTCAGTCATCCCTTTGACATTTAAAAGTTCACTTAGACTAGATTATCTTGAAAGATACTTTGGTCTCTCACTCCACCCTCTTCCTCCCAGGTTGGATTTGTCATTAAAGAAAGTTTGAGGGGCCTGGTGACCAAAAGGCTAGAAGATACTCACCTCTCTGGTTTTTTTCCTCATGACTGTCTTGGTTTATTAATTTGCCAGATTACCCTGTTTCAGATCTGCTAAAATATGAGGTATTTTTACAATTATGTGGGTAGGGGTATTGGTCCACACAGGGATCACTTCTGGAGTGTTTAGGGACCATATACAGTGCCACAGATTAAAGCAGGATCAGCTACAAACAAGGCAAGAGCCTTAAGCTCTGTACTATCTCTCTAGCACGTAGCAATCATTTTATGATCATCAGACTGTGACATATCCTAACTTGGAAAAGTTCTATTCCCATTTCATCTCTTTGTATTTTAATTTTCATATTTTATGACCTATAATTTACAAAAATTATTCCTAGTTGAGTGTTAGGCATATTCATTCCAGCACAAGAACCTCTATTAGTTATCAATGTACCTCAAGTTCTCTTCCACCTTCTTTTCTTACGTTGCATATTTACAGATTGAATGTCATAAGGGGAGTGTGTTGCAGTATGATCTATACCCAATTATGTTTAATTTTTACTTTGCACAATTTTTATGATTATTTTTTGTGACTAATTTTTCATACTTTTTTTAAATCATCATCAGATATCAGAGCAAGCCATGCTTATTCTGTTTCCAAAACTCTCGGCAATGTAAAGAAATGACCATTCTCAGAAAAACCATTACTCATGTGTCTACTATTCTGGAAGAACTCCCAAAAGCTTGCCAACTAACAGAGACGAGCCAAATTCTTTCCTCTTTTAAAGTACTGTACAGTAGTTTGTGACAAAAGCAAGACTCGTGACCTTTATTACACTTAATGGTATCATCCTCTCTAATGGCTGACTATAAACATGGAAAGAAGCATTTAAAGACTTTTAAACTTTTGTTTTACCCATTTAGAGTCTATCTCTTTTTCTTCTTCAAAATATTTTTCTATCTCACTATTGATAATTTTGTTAGAAAAGGTACAATGAGTTGGAAATAGTTAAACATCATAATATCAAATTAGTTACTCATTTAGAAGATAAGAATTAAAATTTTAAGAATGACATAATTGAAGTATACTGTCTAGATATTTATTTGGTCTCTAATAATATCTAATTTCACATACGATATTTATGTTTATCTTTCTTATTATCTTTTTCACAGCTAATTATTCTTATGACATTGGATATGTAGCAAAGCACTTGTGAATTTTACATATTGTGAGACTGTAAGAAATTATTAATGAAGAGATTCTCATACCATAGGACAGTTTTTCTCCTTTTCTTGTGCTGCTCCTTCTGTGGACCAAAAAATACAATGTTCAACATTATTTTTATTTATTTATTTATTTATTTATTTATTTATTTATTTATTTTGGGATTGGGAGTCACATCCCGTGACTCTCAGGGATTACTCCTGGCTTTGGGGACCATATGGGACACAGGGATTGAACCAAGTTCTGTCCTGGGTTAGCTGCATGCAAGGTGAACACCGTACCGCTGCACCATTGCTCTGGCCTCAACAAATCTCAACATTTTTAAAGCTCAGATTTTACATTTAGAAAAAAGATAATTTGCAGAAAGTAAAGCTAAGGTCTCTTTTAATTCTAACATTTACTCAATCTAAGTGGGTTAGACACTTCATCCAACAAATTTTAAGGGAAGAAAACACTTTCCTAATAAAAGAACTATTCAAAAAAGAATGCTTTGAACCTTCTTTATGAATCAGTTCACAGTGAGGGGATACCTTCTAATTTTATTTTCAATAAATATCACTCATCAGTCATGAAATAGGAGGGAAGTAATTTGTTAGAATGTTTTAGAAAACCTTAAAATTCCAGTCTTGCAGAAAATAATGTCATTAATTCCCATAAAACTTGGAAATTCAAGTTTCCCAGTAAGTGGAAAAAATTTGAGGAAAAATGCATGTGAATAATATTGCAGAAAAATATATAAATAGGTATTATGGCTGTTTTATTTCAGAGGTTAGAATTATTCCTGGTTACAACATTGCAAGCTTTCTGTTTTAAGCAACTATAGGAAGAGATGTCCCCCAAGAATACTTTTTAATAACTATATATTTTAGCTTTATAGAAAATAAATTAAAGTTACAAAAAATAAATTATTCATGGTTATAGTGAAAAAATAAGCTTGATATGCATTAAAATTAAAATTTTAGCATTTTAATACAATAATTTTAGAATAAAATAATTTCTGGAAGATTCCTATTCCACAGATATTATAAATTTGAAATTGATAAAAGCCCAACATCTTTAATATACAGAGAAGTGATTTTTTAAAAGTTATTATTACTACTGTAAATACTTTGCTGCTATATCTGTCTTCATATCAATTTTAAGGTAAATTATAAATCATATTTAGTAGTTTGACATATCACTTTATTTTAACTGAAGAGAAGTATTCTTTGAAGCACTGAATAATACGCAAGAAATTTGAACTCTGCCACAAACTTGGTGTGAAATTAAATATAAAAGTAAAATGCTCCCATTTATGGTTCAAAGGCCCAGACACTTGTGTTTGACATCAAAATGTCTGATATTACAAGGAACCCTCATAACTTACATCAGTTTGCTGATGTATCCTATTCAGTTTTTCAAATCTTATAATTATCTTGATAAAACATAAAACCCTCATAACTTACATCAGTTTGCTGATGTATCCTATTCAGTTTTTCAAATCTTATAATTATCTTGATAAAACATATCTCTAGCATAAAATATCTGTAAAAGACTCAGTTCAGAACTCTGCTTATCTTCAGTTTTTAATAATTGTAGTAAATGATAACTTCTGTAGATCCTCCAGTACTAACATAATTGAATCTATAATATTCTTGTTCAAATTTATACCTTTAGCCCAAAAGAATTAAGAATTTTAACTAACTTTTGATACCAGATACTCAATGGATATGCCTAAGTAGATAATTGGACTATTTTCAGAATAGACGAGAAAGTAAGTATTGGGAAGAAATGGTAATATTCAGTTTTTATTCATTTTTAATTAGACTATGTACCTCCAGGTGAAGGACATTTTTCTGTTTCATTTTTTAGGGTGTTAATTCATCTTTAACTCACAATGAGTCAAAGAGTATATCCAAAAAAAAATGTTGACATTTTCTCCAGCAAATTTGAAAACTTAATAGAACCCTGTGGTTTGAAGAGTCTTCTTTTAGAAATCCTGCCTCTAACCATATGGGTTGCTGAGTAATATATATTTTTAGGAATATATCACATACCATATACCATTTCAATTCATTTCTTAAAAGAAAAAACTAGCCGTCACACTCACATTCCAACAGTTATTAAAAGCCCCGAGGAGGTGGTTCTATGACCCTAAGAAGCCCAAACCTTTTCAAGATTCAATTTATACACATATCAGTTGAAGAAGTTGAACTAGACCACTTTGAAAACTTTAGAAAATCATGATATCCTTTCAATATCTAGAGTTTTAAGAGTGAGAATTGTGGGTCCAGAGTGTTGGCGCAAGTGGTAGGGCCAATAAAAAAAAAAGGATTGAGAATTGTGATATGTAACATACCATCTATAAATGCTTTTCTGATACCATAACCATTGCCTTATTTTCTGAAACAGATGATCCTTTTGACAAAAATTGTCAGCTCTACATTATGTGTTTTATGTAATTTTGTTTCATGCATATATTCATTCACTAAATCATTCAAGTTGTATTAAATGGTTATTTTGTATGAGGCACAGAGTCAGAAACTAGAAAGACATAAATAATAAAGACATAATATCTGTTTCTTAAATACTTAGAGTGGAGGTTAAAAATACCATGATTGGGTAGTGGTAATTGAATGTGGTTTAACTGTTGTGATAAAAAGGAACTGGTGTAATGGACACACAGGACAGATTTACTCATTGAAGGAAGAAATTCCTGCGGTGTGAGGAATAGCTCTCAGAAGGTAAATTCAGTGAGTTAGATGAAGAAGGGATGATTGTCATGGGCATAGCAAAGCAGAGAGTTAATAACATGGTAAGTTGAAAGGTAATAACATGGTAAGAATGTAATAGGCTCTGTAGGAAAGCATGACAAAATTACAGAGCTTTAAAAAATGAGGCAAGACATTCACACAAAGGGAGGATTTACGAGTTTGGCAGTGAATTCTGATTTCAGTTTCAATGTAATGAGAAGTCTTTGGAGAATTTAAGTAGTATAAAAATATGATCAAATTTGCATATTACAAAGATCTTTTGGACTGCTGAAGAAAGGTAAAAGATGGGAGGGCAAGGAAGAAGGCAAAGAGGCCCTGACTGCAGAAAAACCAGCTTTTGCTTCAATTCAGAAAAACCTGGCTTTTAAAATTTACAGCAAAAATAAGATATTGAAGAAATTTGTGAGACACATAAGAAAAGTGATGGGTTATAAGGACACTAAAGGGTGAATGGTGTGGCAAAACTCCTTGAGTCTATAATTCACTCTCAAATCACCCTATAAATTAGAACAAATATAATTGGCCACATGGTAAGCCAGTGGATATTCACAGCTGCACTCTCCAGCTTTCCCTATAGACCCTCTAAGGTTTTAATGATTGGGAAAAAGCAGCATGACAAAAATCCTTTAACAAATAAAAATATCCCCAAACCCCATTAGACAGTGTGTAATGAAATGTTACAAATGGAAGATTGCAAGGGAAAAATATAAATGACCATAAATCCAGGGGGATTCAACTCTTCTTTCCAGATTATACTCAGACTTAATAAAGAAACTTAATAAGCTCATGTTTTCTTAGTAGCTTTAGATATGGACACTGCTGATCAATAACATTTATTTATTTCTAGACAGACAGGGAGTTTGGGGGCAAGTGTCAGAGAAGTATGTTGATGCTGAAGTCTGTGAGTAATGACACCATGTGAGGGTAATGAAAATTTGATAGAGGAAACAACCCAGCAAGCCTGTCTTTGTCTCTGAATGTCAAACTGTGTGTCTCTCCTTCAGATCCTATTAACACCTCTTATTCAACAACTGGGCTTTGGGCTTTATGTCATCTCAGAGGAAAACAAAATGGAAAGCGCCTTCCATTTCTTTTATGTGTTTATGATTACAAGTAAAACTCAAAGTCATGATTTTCAAATGTAATTTTTGCTAGAGATTACTTGTACCTAAGTAGCAATCATATAATCAAAATTTTCTCAAGATGGTGTGCATTCAGCAAGAGATACTAATAATCTGACCTATAATAAGTGACCCAAAAACCACAAAAAAAAACAAAGACTGACTTCATCATAAGTCCCACCTCAGGATCTGTACAGATACTGAGACCTCTAAACACAGAGCAGAAGTCTTCCACACACCAAAGGAAAAAAAAAAAGAAAGAAAAAAAAAAAAAAAACACCAACGGGAAAGTAAAGGATCCTGAGCAATGTCTAGAGTTGATCCCATGACAGTATGCTCCAAGGACGGAGAAATCCCATATCTCTTAGGCCAAGTGAATTCTTTTTCGAATGACCCCAATATTTACTGTGCCAGTGCAGGAGGGAAAAAAACAAAAATACAAAAAGCACAAAACCTTGGTTATTTTTTTGATATAAATATATATAGTACCTTCATTTATTATTGTTATTATTATTTTTGATTTACCAATCTATTTTGGTCGATTTCTCTGTTTGGGTGTGATTATTGAAAGTGTAGTCCCCAATTATACTTATTTTTTTTATTTTTTTTTCTCTTCCTTTCTTCTCTTTCGTTATGTGCTATGCCATGTTTCTTAATTCAAGACCATGGCGTGATTTTTGTTTGTCTGTTTTTGTTTTATTTTTTTTTCTACTTGTTTGTTTGTTTGTTTTGTCTGCTCTGTGTGGTGCTTATCGAAATAGCTGGAGCCCTCACTGGATATTTGACACTTCTTTTGGTACTAGTGGAGTGTTTCACCTACTTTTTCTCCATCTCCCAGAGTGATGATGAGAGCCTTTAGAAGGACTCCGCCCATTTTTGGGGTATTAGACTCTTACCCCAGTTTATTGCTTTTTTCTCCTTCAAACAAAACCACGCAACTTGAACTAGCTAGTCCTGACTCCAGATAGAGGGGGAAATAAGGGAGGCATCAGGACCAAACAGGTGTAAGACTACTAAGTAGTGGGTTAGATACAGAGGGGACCACATATTCTAGCCGCCCTGGGGTGAGGGAAAAGGAAAAGGGAGGTAGGATAGAAACGGAGGCGTAGGGATGACAATTTGGCGATGGGAATCCCCCCTGATTTTATGTAAATATGTACCTAAAATATTATTGTCAACAATATGTAAGCCATTATGATCAAAATAAAAATTTATATTAAAAAAATTATTATTTAATAAAAAATAAATTGGAAGACATAAAAAAAACAATAAGCACAAAATAATCCTTTTTTTAATTTTTATTTCTTTTTTTTCTTCTCTTATCTAGTTTTTGTTGACTTCTTTGTTTTGGTGTCGATATTAACTACTTAAATATGTACACTTTTTATTTATATATTTACTTTTTCTTTCTTCTTTTCTTCCTTTTTGCACTCTGTCATTTTTTATCTCAAGACCATTGCAATTATGTGGTGCATATCTTTATTGCTGCAGTGCTAACTGGATATCTTATTTGATACTTCTTTTTGAACTGTTGTGGTGTTTCACCTTATTTTTTCCCCTTTTTCTCTCAAACCGAGGATGAGAGCCTCTAGAAGGACTCTGCCCATTGTTGGTGTAGTTGATTTTACCCCATTTTATTACTTTTCGCTTCCTCAAACAAAACCACATAACTCGAACTATCTAGTCCCGCCTCCCAATTAGAGTGAGAAGTAATGGAGGTACCATGACCAAACAGTTATAAGATCACTAAGTGATAAACTAGACACAGAGGGGCCACTCAATCTAGAAGCCCCTGGGATGAGGATAGAAGATAGGGGAAGCAGGATAGGGGACGGAGGTGGAGGGAGGACAATTTGGTGATGGGAATTCCCCTGATTTAATGTTAACATACCTGGAACATTACTGTGAACGATATGTTAGCCACTATGATTAAAATAAAAATTATATTAAAAAAAGAAAAAAAGAAATTCTCCAGCCAGCTCTATAGACACACTTCATTCTCAAAAGACATTTAAAAAAGTAGTGAAAACTTATGAGCAAACTAGCCTGTGCCCATTATCCACAGCCACTGCTTTGCCAGTGGCCTTGCTTTACAAGTCCTCTATGGCTTTCTGCATACACCAATCGGACTAAAAATCCAGGTATGATTGTATTTGGACATATCACCAAGATATTTTTTGGAATGTGGGCATCCTCCCCTGCAATTTGTACTTTTGGAAGCTCTGGCAGCTGAAAACATGTCTCATAAAAGCTGCAGCATCAGTAATAGTACTTGGAATTCCTGGACCATGTGAATGTAGCCAGGCGACAACTCTGGTTTTTTTTTTATATATATATATATACTGTCATTCCCATAGGAACACAATTTAGACACCAATGTTTATCAGAAGCCACCTAGTTTTTAGAAATAAATGAAGTAACAGAATAATCAATTACCAGCAAGAGCTTACTAAATATTTTGACAATGGTTTAATGACCTCATTGGAGATACAATAATTTTCACAAATTTGCTTGTTACTGTACTCTTCGTTTTTCCTCTTTCCTTCTTTTTGTCTTTCTTTTCTTTTTTTTAAATAATTTCTTTCCCACTTACTAGGAAACAAATGTATTCTAATCAACTATGACAACCTTTCTCTTCAAAACAAAAAAAAATTGAGAAAGGCTACGAAAGGTTCATTCTACTTTCTTCTGCCAGAGGTGGGAACCCCAGATCAGACCTTTTAAAAGTGGTTGTTATTTTGCATAGGCACAGTAAAAGTTGGCTGTAAAAGTATCAAACGTTAGATATTCTCAGAACAAACAGAGCTTTTTTCATGTCTTTGTCTTATACATATCACAATTCTTTTTCATCACTTCTCTGAGATAAACATAAACATTAGAACCTTTCTATAGGTACACTTAATTTGAAAACAATTTTTTTGTTTTGGTTTTGGGCTACACCCGGTGACGCTCAGGGATTACTTCTGGCTATGCACTCAGAAATCGCTCCTGGCTTGGGGGGAGCATATGGGATTCTGGGGATTGAACACAGGTCCGTCCTGGGTCAACTGCATGCAAGGCAAAAGCTCTACTGCTATGCTATTGCTCCAGCTCAAGGTTTTTAGTTTTTACTTTTTACATTAGATTTTTTTTTTCATTTTGGGGCCAAACCCTGTGATGCTCAGGCATTATTCTTGTTTATGGGCCCAGAAATTGTTCCTGGTTTTGTGGGCCTTATGGGATGCTGGAGGATTGATGTATGGTCTGTCCTAGGTCAGCCCTGTGCAAGGCAAATGCCCTAGTGCTGCGCCAACACTCTGACCCCCAAAACAAAATTCTTAAACATTTTTACACCTGCACTGTAATATGAGTCTATAGCATTTGAGTTCCTTTTCCATAAACTTCCCTAAACAAAACCACAAGAACATTTCTGTAAATATATGTAGTTTCAAAATAAGGCTGCTAAAATATTCTTATAATGAGCACTGTAATAAGAATCTATAGTATCCAAGTTTCTTTCTGTCAACTTCTGTGAACAAAGACATTAGGACATTTTTGCAGACATAACTTGAGAATAAGTTACTAAAAAATATATGCAATTAAACATTGCAGCAATTAGGAAGCGTTCCCAATTGGATAGCTGAGAACTGTAAAAAAAAAAAATCTAACATTCTGCATTTTCCTGGAACTGTGTAAAGTAATATTAAACCACTAAAGCTAGATACAAAAATTTTCTGTATGCAGTGTGGCATAGAACAAAACAGTAACTATTAAAATTTATACAGGTAGGACACACAGTTTAACCAGCAATATTGTGATCGATGTAAATAGGATTGAGGGATTAACCTAGAAGAAAGTTGCAGGAGGATATGAAAGCAGCTTCTCCTTAGTTGGACTTTGGCTGGACTTATGCTATCCATCTTCTGTTCCATCTTTTCCTTCTGTTGTAGATTTCTGAAATCTTCTTGGATGGAAAGGTCATTTGTCCCTGGGTCAGAATCTGGGTGAAGGGAACCCAATCATCTCCCTGCTGCTGGACTCCCTCAAATGGGGCTATCTCTTTGGCTTCTCATCAGTAATCTCAATAAGTTGCTGCAGGTTAGAGTGCTGAGGTCCTCACACAAAACATCTTTGGTACAAAAGGGGTGGGCATTGGCTTCTGGAATGCTTCTTGGAGTCTTCGGTTCTTTCCCATTCACTGCCTGCTTCTGTCCTGCCTGAGCAGGCTTCTGCCACAATCTGAAAAGGAGGTGGGCACACAAATATCCTGGTGGAGGGCACTGCATATTTAATCCACCTCCAGAAGACAGTTTTGGTGATTATCCACTAGAGGGTTCCTGGGTTTGGGGTCAATATTCAAGTTCCAGTTGTAAAATAAATCTCAGGATTAATAAACCAATCCAGTCAGTCATGAGAGTCATAGAATCAGTCTGCTTTCACCTTGTGGTCTTTCTAAACACGCCAAAGCTAAACTGCTCCTTCTTCATTAAAGCAATACCATTCATCAAAAGGGGGAAAGTCAAGTCATCTATGTGGGCTTTTATATCAGAAAGAGTTTTAAAGGAAAATGGAATATGGGGGTATGCCTTTGTTTTGGGATTTATAGCTGGGCGTCATCATTTTTTTCTTTTTTTTCCCTTTATTTAAACATCTTGATTAAATATAAGATTGTGATTAGATTTCAGTCATGTAAAGAACAACCCCTTCACCAGTGCAACATTCCCACCACCAATGTCACGAATCTGCCTCCATCCCACCCCACCCCAACCTGTACTCCAGACAGGCTTTCCAGTTCCCTCATTCATTCACATGATTATGGTAGTTCTCTGTAGTTATTTCTATAACTGCACTCAATACTCTTTGTGGTGAGCTTCATGAAGTGAGCTGGAAGTTCCAGCCCTCCTCTCATTGTCTCTGAGGATTATTGCAAAAATGACTTTTATTTTTCTTAAAACCCATAGATGAGTGAGACTATTCTGCATCTATCTCTCCCTCTGAGTTATTACACTCAGCATGGTAATTCTATGTATATCCATGTACAGGAAAATTTCATGACTTCATCTCTCCTGATGGCTGCATAATATTCCATTGTGTGTATGTACAATGTTTCTTTAGCCATTCATCTGTTGAAGAGCATCTTGGTTGTTTCCAGAGCCTGGCTATTGTGAAAAGTGCTGCAATAAATATAGGTGTGAGGAGGGATTTTTGTATTGTATTATTCTTTTTTTTTTTTTTTTTTTTTTGGGTTTTTGGGCCACACCCAAGGTGCTCAGGAGTTACTCCTGGCTATCTGCTCAGAAATAGTTCCTGGCCAGCACGGGGGACCATATGGGATACTGGGATTCAAACAAACCACCTTAGGCTGCATGCAAGGCAAACACCGCTGTGCTATTTCTCTGGCCCCTGTATTGTATTCTTGTGTTCTTAGGGTATATCCCTAGGAGTGGAATAGCTGGGTAGAATGGGAGCTCAATTTCCAAATTTTGGAGGTATCTCCATATTGCTTTCCATAGAGGTTGAACTAGACAGCATTCCCACCAGCAGTGGATAAGAGTTCCTTTCTCTCCACATCCCCGTCAGCACTGATTGTTCTCATTCTTTGTGATGTGCGCCAATCTCTGTGGTGTGAGGTGGTATCTCATCATTGTTTTGATTTGCATCTCCCTGATGATTAGTGATGTGGAGCATTTTTTCATGTGCCTTTTGGCCATTTGTATTTCTTCTTTGTCAAAGTGTCTGTCCATTGCTTGTCCCCATTTTTTGATGGGGTTAGATGTTTTTTTCTTATAAAGTTCTGTCAGTGCCTTGTATATTTTGGATATTAGCTTCTTATCTGATGGGTGTTGGGTGAATAGTTTCTCCCACTCAGTGGGTGACTCTTGTATCCTGGGCACTATTTCTTTTGAGGTGCAGAAGCTTCTCAGTTTAATGTATTCCCATCTGTTGATCTCTGCTTCCACTAGTTTAGAAAGTGCAGTTTCCTCCTTGAAGATGCCTTTAGTCTCAATGTCATGGAGTGTTTTACCAATGTGTTGTTCTATATACCTTATGGTATCAGGTCTGATATCAAGGTCTTTAATCCATTTAGATTTTACCTTCGTACATGTTAGTAACTGGGGGTCTATGTTCGCTTTTTTGCAAGTGGCTAACCAGTTTCACCAGCACCACTTGTTGAAGAGTTTTTCCCTGATACACTTAGGATTTCTTGCTCCTTTGTCAAAAATTAAATAATTGTATGTCTGGGGGACAATGTCTGAGAACTCAAGCCTATTCCAATGATCTGAGGGTCTGTCTTTTTTTCAATACCATGCTGTTTTGATAACTATTGCTTTGTAGTACAGTTTAAAGTTTGGGAAAGTAATACCTCCCATTTTCTTTTTCCCTAGAAGTGCTTTAGCTATTCGAGGGTGTTTATTTTTCCAGATGAACTTAATAAGTGTTTGATCCACTTCTTTGAAGAATGTCATGGGTAGTTTTAAGGGGATCACATTAAATCTGAATAATGCTTTGGGGAGTATTGCCATTTTAATGATGGTAATCCTGCCAATCCATGAGCAGGGTATGTGTTTCCATTTCTTGGAGCAGGGCGTTATAGTTTTCTTTGTATAGGTCCTTCACGTCTTTGGTCAAGTTGACTCCAAGATACTTTGGCACTAATGTGAATGGGATTGCCTTCTTGACATCCATCTCTTCCCTATCATTATTAGTGTATAAAAAGGCCATTGATTTCTGTGTGTTAATTTTGTAGCCTGTCACCTTGCTATATGAGTCTATTTTTTCTAGAAGCTTTTTGGTAAAGTCTTTAGGGTTTTCTAAGTAGAGTATCATGTCCTCTGCAAACAATGAGAGCTTGACTTCTTCCTTTCCTATCTAGATTCCCTTGATATCTTTTTCTTGCCTGATCACTATAGCAAGAACTTCCAGTACTATGTTGAAGAGGAGTGGTGAGAGAGGACAGCCTTGTCTTGTACCCGAATTTAGAGGAAAGGCTTTTAGTTTTTCTCCATTGAGGATAATATTTGCCATTGGCTTGTGATAGATGGCTTCAACTAGATTGAGAAAGGTTCCTTCAATTCCCATCTTGCTGAGAGTTTTGATCAAGAATGGGTGTTGGACCTTATCAAATGCTTTCTCTGCATCTATTGATATGTTCATGTGATTTTTATTTTTCTTGTTGTTGATGCTGTGTATAATGTTGATAGATTTACGGATGTTAAACCATCCTTGTATTCCTGGGATAAAGCCTACTTGGTCATAGTGTATGGTGCATTAGAACCTATTTCACAGGTTTTGTTAAAGATCTTTGCATCTGCATTCATCAGGGATATTGGTCTGTAATTTTCTTTTTTGGCAGCATCTCTGTCTGGTTTTGGTATCAAGGTGATGTTGGCTTCATAAAAGCTGTTTGGGAGTGTTCCCATTTTTTCAGTTTCATGGAAGAGCCTGGCTAGGATTGGTAGTAGCTCCTGTTGAAATATTTGAAAAAATTCATTAGGAAATCCATCTGGGCCTGGGCTTTTCTTTTTGGGCAGATGTTTGATTACTGTTTTAATTTCCTCAGTAGTGATGGGATGTTGCAAGTCAGCCCCTGAAGAGGTTGACTGATGGAGGAATGGAGGATGAGGTCTTTCCCCTCCAGCTCAGAGCACGTATCTGCCACCCCATCCAGCGGACAATTCTGAGGTGAAACGGCGGGTAAACAGCTCGCAGACAGTCAGGCTTGTAGAAATATTAGCTTTATTCGGTGGACAAGACTGAAGTCCAAAGACTCAGCATCAGTTCCAGCCAAAAGCCTCTCCCCTTCCACAGACCCTTGATTTTATCCCCCAGAATCAGGTACCACCCAATGGTGGGATCAGATACCACCCAATGGTGGAAGCAGAATCAGGTACCACCCTAGGGTGGTGGCAGAATGTCAGGTCACACCCTAGTGTAGGGCACAATCACCGATCAGGGTAGGGTCAGTAACATAATAATCTCCTAAAATATTTACATACACAACAATTCCCCTTTTTGTTTAGGGTAAGGTCAGTAACATAATAATCCCCTAAAATATGTATATACACAACAATTGGAGTGTTTATATATGCTACATCCTCCTTAATTAAATGTGGAAGGTTATAAGTGTCCAAGAATTTTTCCATTTCTTCTAGGTTCTCATGTTTAGTAGCATAAAGTTTCTCAAAGTAGTCTCTGATTACCCTTTGGATCGCTGCAATATCTGCCATGATCTCCCCTTTTTATTTCTAATACGGGTTATCAGGTTTATCTCTCTTTCTTTCTTTGTGAGTTTTGCCAATTGTCTATCAATCTTGTTTATTTTTTCAAAGAACCAGCTTCTGTTTTTGTTGATCTTTTGGATTGTTTTTTGGTTTTCCACTTCATTGATTTCTGCTTTCAGCTCTGTTATTTCCTTCTGTCTTCCTATTTTTGGTTCCTTTTCTAATTTTTTGAGCTGCATCATTAAGTTATTCAGATATGCCCCTTCTTCCTTCCTGATGTGTGCTTGTAGAGCTATAAATTTTCCTCTCAGGACCGCTTTTGCTGTGTCCCATGGATTCTGGCAGTTTGTGTCTTCATTATTATTTGTTTCCAGGAAAGTTTTGATTTCCTCTTTGATTTCATCTCGGACCCACTGGTTGCTCAGTAGCAGGGTGTTTAATTTCCAATTGATAAAGTTTTTCTTCTGTGTGGCTTTGTAGTTCACATCTAATTTCAGAGCCTTGTGGTCAGCAAAGGTAGTCTGCAAGATTTCTATCCTCTTAATTTTATGGAGGTATGTTTATGTGTCAGCATGTAGTCTATCCTGGAGAATGACCCATGTACTTTGGAGAAGAATGTGTATCCAGGTTTTCTGGGATGCAGTGTCCTATATATATATATATATATATATATATATATATATATATATATATATATATATATATATATATATATATATATATATATACTAGTCCTCTTTTCCATTACTCTTTTCAGGGTTAGTATGTTTTTGTTGGGTTTCAGTCTGGTTGACCTATCAAGTGTTGATAGGGCCATGTTGAGGTCTCCCACAATTATTGTGTTATAATTGATTTCTTCTTTCAGATTTGACAGTAATTGTATTAAATGATTTGCTGGTCTCTCATTGGGTGCCTATATGTTTAACAGTCTGATTTCTTTCTGTTGCACATATCCCTTGGTTAGTACATAGTGTCTATCTTTGTCCCTTACCACTTTTCTGAGTATAAAGTTGGTGTCATCAGATATTAATATGCCACCCCAGCTTTTTTGAGGGTGTTGTTTGCTTGGATGATTTTCCTCCAGCCTTTGATTTTGAGTCTATGTTTGTTCTGACTATTCAGATGTGTTTCTTGTAGGCAGCAGAAGGTTGGATTCATCTTTTTGACCCATTTTGCCACTCTGTGTCTTTTAATTGGTGAATTTAGTCCTTTGACATTGAGAGAGATGATTGTCATAGGATTTAATGTCATCTTTGTAGATTGCTGTGTTTGTTGGTCTCTCTTGTCTTAGAGTAGGCCTGTCAGTTTTTCCTTTAAGGCTGGTTTTTCATCTGTGAAGTTTCTGAGCTGTTGTTTATCCATGAAGCTGTGTATCCTTCCTTCAAACCTGAACATGAGTCGGGCTGGGTGCAGTATTCTCGGTGAGGCATTAATTTTATTCAGTCTTGTCACAATATCCCACCACTGTCTTCTGGCCTTGACAGTTTCTTGTGAGATGTCTGCAGTAAGTCTTAGGGATGCTCTTCTGAATGTAATTTCTCTTTTTGATCTTGCTGCTTTCAGTATTCTATCTCTATCTGTGGGATTTGTCATTGTAACAAGGTTGTGTCTTGGGGTGTTTTTCTTTGGATCTCTTTTAGCTGGTACTCTTCGGGCATGCAGGATTTGATTGCATGTAGTCTTTAACTCTAGGAGTATCTCTTTGATGATGTCTTCGACAGTTGATTCATCCTGGAGATCTCCTACCTGGGTCTCTGGGACTCCAATTATTCTTATGTTGTTTCTGTTGAGTTTATCAAAGGCTTCTATTTTCATCTATTTGTATTCCTTGTGTACTTTTTCCATTGCCTGTTCATTTGTCTTAAGGTTCTTTTCCAATTTCTTCTATTGTGTTGAGTTTTTCTGCATTATATCTTCCAGTACTCTGATTCTCTCCTCAGCTGCTGATACCCTGCTGGCGAGGCCATCCATTGAGGTTTTCATTTGAGCTACCGTGTTTTTCAGATCTGTTATTTCAGTTTGGAGTTTTCTGATTTCTGTCTTGGTGTTCTCTTCAGATCGATCTATGCTTTCTTTGAGTTCTTCAAACATCTTCCATATTGCTATTTTAAGTTCCTTATCCGAGAGGTTAATCAGGTGGTTGGAACTTAGTAGGTCATCTGAGCTTTCATCTTTATTTTCTGTGTGTGGTGTTTGCCTGCGAGGTTTCCCCATTGTCATGCTTGTAGTGTGGTTTTTCCTGAGTGTTTTGGTGGAGTTCATGGGTTAGAAAGAGTGCGCAGCCGCGAAAAGAAACAAAGCAGCATGCTCTTCTGCTGCCTCTAGTTGACAGTTTTTTGGGGGTGCGCTCCCTAGGCCTCTGAGGAGACCTTCAGCTATTCAGAAACACAGGCAGACAGGCACAGGCAGGAGAAGTTTCCCTTGAAGTCTTCAGAGTGAACAAATGCACAGCAGGGCGGAGCCTCTGCAGGCCAGAGAGCTCAGCTTATTGGACGGCAACCCCACAGCCAGAATTTACTCACTGGGCAGCTTCAAAATGCAGTTTTTTGGGGGTGTGCTCCCTAGGCCTCTTAGGAGACCTTCAGGGATTCAGAAACACAGGCAGACTGAGCTGGGTGTCATCTTACAATATGTGATATATGCTCATCAAATAAAGTAAATTAAATTTATAAAATAAGAAATTCTGTTTTCCTTTTTTCCTCACTTTTACTTATTTTCCCTCACACCTTATGTACATTTAACTCATACACTCTAAAGTTTTCCTAAAAAAAAAAATTTTTTTATCATGCTCAGGGATTACTCCTGGTTATGTGCTCAGAAATCATTCCTGGCTTGGGGGACCATATGGAATCCGGAGGATCAAACCGTAGTCTGTCCTTGGTTAGTGCATGTAAGGCAAACCCCCTACCACTTGCACCACCGCTCTGGCCCCCCTCGAAAATATTTAAATATAGTTTATAAATATGCTAACTACTAAATGTAATATCAAGGAAACAGAAAAGTGAAGACAACATAAAAACAAGAAAATAATGTTAAAAGGATCACATCTAAAATGTGTGATAAAATGATTAGTAATTTCTGAAAATGAGTTATATTTTGCTTAACTTCTCTTAAGATCAAAGTGATTTTACATCTAAGAGTAATAATTTTTGTTTCTACTTTTGAGCCACAGATGGTGGTGCTCAAGGCTTTCTCTAGTCTCTACACATATTATGCATATGTTTTCAGATAAATGCTTTTGTGTTCTTGGGTAAATTATAAGGAGTAGAATATCTGTGTTATATGGCAGTTGTATCTTTAATGTTTTAAAAATATCTCTAAACCATTTCTAAAGAAGATGAACCAGGCGGTAGTCTTATCACCAGTAAATGAGAGTTTCTTTTTCATTCCATCCCCACCAGCACTGATTGTTTTGGGTCTTTTTTATACAAAACATTGTGAGATGATAACTTGGCATTTTGTTTGCATTATAGACTATGACTTTTTTCAACTTTCCATTGGAAATCTTCATATTTTTCTAATAAAAAGTCTCTTGGGCCAGAGAAGAGCAATCTCATAGCATATTGGGCAATTGCACACAGCCGACTCAGGTTCAGTCCTAGCATTCCACTAGGAGTGATTCCTGAGCACAGAGCCATGAGTAACCCCTGAGCACCACCAGTTATGGCCCTAAATAAACAAGTCTCTTAATATCCTCTTTCATTATTTTCAATGGGGTTGTTCATTTGTTTTTGAGAGCTCTGTATATTGGATCTAGTCTGATTTATGGTCTCAATATGTTTTGTCTGATGTGTATTGTAAATATAATTTTCTCCAGTCACTAGTAAGGTGATATTTTTTATTTAAAAATTATTTTTCTTGGGGCTGGAGAGATAGCATGGAGGTAAGGCATTTGCCTTGCAAGCAGAAAGACGATGGTTCAAATCTCGACATCCCATATGGTTCTCTGAACTTGCCAGTAGTGATTTCTGAGCAAAGAGCCTAGAGTAACCCCTGAGCACTGTCAGGTGTGACCCCCCCAAAATTATTTTTTTAATAGCAAAGAAGGTTTTTGTTTGTTTTGGTTTTGGTTTTGGGTTTTTTTTTGGGGGGGGGGGTCACACCTGGCAGCACTCAGGGGTTACTCCTGGCTCTATGCTCAGAAATCTCTTCTGGCAGGCTCAGGGGACCATATGGGATGCCGGGATTCAAACCATCGTCCTTCTGCATGAAAGGCAAATGCCTTACCTCCATGCTATCTCTCTGGCCCCGCAAAGAAGGTCTTTATTTTTGTAGAGTTCCATATTTTTCTTTTTTATTTATTTGTCAGTGAGGTTGTGATAAAATATTTTAGGTTTAGTTAATCTGATCAAGATATAATTACTCGGGGCCGGCGAGGTGGCGCTAGAGTTAAGGTGTCTGCCTTGCAAGCAGTAGCCAAGGAATGATCACGATTGCGGTTCGATCCCCCAACGTCCCATATGGTCCCCCCAAGCCAGGGGCAATTTCTGAGTGCTTAGCCAGGAGTAACTCCTGAGCATCAAACGGGTGTGGCTGAAAAACCAAAAAAAAAAAAGATATAATTACTCAATAAAATAACAATTTTCATCCAGTTATATTTTTATTTTAATTTAAGTGTAGGCACTGGGTTTTACAAAACTTGTAATTAATAGCAGGGTTTTGTATATGAATCATTCCAGCACCTCAGTCTCAACTAAAGTTTCCACTTACCTTCACCACTGTC
Source organism: Suncus etruscus (assembly GCF_024139225.1). Taxonomy (NCBI): domain Eukaryota; kingdom Metazoa; phylum Chordata; class Mammalia; order Eulipotyphla; family Soricidae; genus Suncus; species Suncus etruscus. Next base: position 79,245,119 of record NC_064859.1, read on the forward strand.
CTTGTCCTCCAAATTCTCCAATTGGTAACTTACTACTGAAGACCTGATCTCTGTTTCTGCTTTGGGGAGATTTATTTTTCACCTTATATAATTCTTTATATCTGACATATGAAAGTATTATGCTGTGTCTGTCCCTCTCCTAAGTAATTACACTCAGCATTATAGATTCTAGTTTGGAAGCAAAGATGACTCTATTTTTTTCATAAAGCTAAGTATTTTTCTATTGTATACACACACATACATACAAACATATATACATATATATATATATATATATCATTGCTTTCTTTATCCAACCATCTGTTATTGGACACTTGGGTAATTGCCATATTTTGCCTATTGTGAATATGCTGCAATGAACAGAAGTATGAAAATTTCTGTTTTTTTTTTTAATTGAGTTTTAAAACTCTTGAAATAGATGACAAGAAGTGGAAATGTTGTGTCATATGGAAGTTTATTTAGTAGTGGATTTGGGGGGTGTTTTGTGTTTCTTTCTTTCTTTTTTTTTTTGAAAACCATCAATATTTTTTTCAAGAATAATTGGGAAAGTTGACATTTTCACCAGTGCTAATGAGGGTCTCTTTTATCATATATCCACACCAACATTGGATATTAGTTGTTTTCACTCTTTTTTGTGCATTCTCAATGTATAAGATGTTATTCAATTGTTTTGATTTACATGTTCATGTTAATAAGTAATATTGATCATTCTTTATATACCTCTTGCTATCTATGTATTTTTTAAGTGGGTTACCTCTATTTTCCTTTTTTTTCTGTTTACTATAGGCTTAGAAATCTGTCTCTGGACTAAGAACTATTCCACTGATCTAAGAGTATATTCTTATTCAAGTATAACAATATTTAGACTTTTCTAACTTTCTCATTTAATATGAATTTTGAGAGAGAGCATTCATAATAGCCCAATTCAGTCTATTCTCTGTACCAGCATATAGTTTCCCCTGTCCACGGTATATTGTTCATATGTTTTCCTATAGGGTGTGTATCTTGAATAACAGAATGAGGAAATACAAGAATATTAATGGTGGTGGATCTAGTTTTTTTACTAACATAGTAGGCAATATTTCCTTTTTTTGATTAGCACAAAATATTTTTGTATGTTTTGATAAATGCATTCCTTGCTTATATTATAATTTATTATTATATATTATAATGCTAAAAATAATGTGAGTTATCAGAAACTTATAAGGTCTGATCCTCACATTTAATATGTACATAACATATTAATTGATTTTCCTTATCTCTGATGCAATTGAGTTAAGATATAATTGACAAGTTAAGAAAAATCTTTTGGAAGAGAAAGAAGACTAAGATAGAGTACTCACCTTAAATTAAATAAAATTTAAAAGGTTTGATTTCAGACCTGTATTACTATTTGTCATTACTCTTTATCACTTTTGTGATTTTATAAAAATATCAATGTGATTTTTAGTCTTCTCATCTTTATAAAAAATGTCAATACTGCTTCTCAGCTTTGCTGTGCTGCTTAAATGAAATATTGCCAATCTAAATGTTTCATGGATTGACATGCCACTTCAGAGACAAGATTTTATTGCTGTATAGTTTTTCTAAAAACATCTAAGTCATTAAATTCTTATAGTCAAGCTAACAATTGTATTCCAAAGGACATAATGTCTTTGGAGTACAAACAATGTTTTGTTTACCAAGTAGCATTCAAAATCATCTCACACTTGAAGTGGGCTGGTAAAATACAGAAATTAACAGTCTTTTAATGTTTTCTGTACTTTTATGGTTAATTCACACACAAATAACAATTTAAATAACTATAATCAGAGAAAAACAAAATTAGCTCTGCTTTCCAAGACTAACACTTTTACTACCATTAACTAGCAAAATACGTGCAAGAATCAATCAGTAAATTATCTCTAGCAATAAGATGCGCATGTTTCATTGCTAATAATGAGGAAAAAGTGACTTACACAAATAGAGAAAAAACTGTAAGTAAAAAAAAACTTCCATATATCACAAATTATTTTTCTTCCCACTATATCTCAGCAATAAAATTATTAGTAAAGATGAGACCATAGATTGTAGGTAGGACCACATATCAGCATAAATTACTGTATTGCCTACAAATCTGGCATACCTCTATTTCTCTTATGAATCATTTCTTGCTATCAACAATGTTGGTAACTATCATTTCTTAATCATGAGACATTTCTCTCATTACTTTTTTTTTGTTTGTTTGTTTTTGGGCCACAACTGGTAATGCTCAGGGGTTACTCCTGGCTCTGATCTCAGAAATCGCTGCTGGCTTGGGGAGCCATATGGGATGCCAGGGGATCAAACCACACTCTGTCTTAGGTCAGTCACATGCAAAGCAAATGCCCTACCACTGTACCATCACTCTGGCCCTTTTTTCATCACTTTTCATAAGTTACTTAATATGCTCTCTATTTTATTTTAGTATTTAAAAGTGAACCTTTGACTCAACAGACTTATAGCTCACACTTTTTTTTTATTTACATTCTAGGTTCTGGCCCTCGGTATAAAAACACATAGAATTTTGGGAAAAATTTGGACATAAATAGATTTCTTCAATCAATAATCTAGGCGCACTGATAATGGATAGGTGATAGAGGAAGAACAAGGTCAATTCTATCTCAAGAGGTAAGAAAGCAGCCAAAGTTACACACAGAAGAAAGTAAGATATGTATGACCCACAAAGAATATCTCACAATATAAGCACTAAACCAAAGTGATTGTTACAGAAATAAAACATTTTTTTCTTTTTTATTTGTTTTGGGATCACACCTGGTTGTGCTTACTCTTGACTCTGTACTAGGGGTCCTTCCTAGAAGTTTTTGAGGGGACTATAGGTGATACTGGGCATCAAATAAAGTTTGGCTGTGTGTAAAACACATACTACTGTCTACTGTACTATTTGTAGTAGATAAAATCAAAATTAATTGTAGAGTCATTACATAAAAGTAACTATAAATGATCAGAAAGTGCAAGCAATTGAAAGAGGGGAATTTACGAAGTTAATGAGTCTAGACACTGGGTATGAAATTTACAAGGGTTTAGATTTTTGTGTGTATAAAGGTACCTGAATTGAATTAGCTAGAATATGGCCTGAGTTGTATTATGAAGGGCCACTTATGCCAAACAAAGCAAGAATGATGTGTGTGAGAGAGAGAATAAAAGAGAGAGAAATAGAGAGAGCAAGAGGCAGACATATATATATATATATATATATATATATATAGAGAGAGAGAGAGAGAGAGAGAGAGAGAGAGAGAGAGAGAGAAGACAGAGAAACCAGACTAAGAGGTAGAGAAAGGCCACCAGAGAACCTCAAAGGAAGATAGGAGAAAAAAAAAAACTAATGTAGAAGAGTATTCAAATAGCAAAGCAAAAGATTAATATGTATGTATATATATATATACATCAACATATAAAAGATCTATTAAACATAATCTACAGAGATTCTTGTTGATGATATTGGTTCTTGTTGCTGAGACTGATAATATAGAAGTAATCACAGAGAGTGTGAACAGAAAATGCTTCTCATTAGAGGTGTATATTTACAGTGCCATGAAATACCTAACTAAAGTGGATACCTAGACAGCTGACTAGATAGCTTCAGACTGAAGTAGATTTGAAAATAATAAAAAATTAATTGAATTTTAAGTTATAGTAGAAAGGTCACTATGAGAGTCTGGGAATAAAATAAATATGGAATGTTATATTGTGAATCAAAATAAAAAGAAAACCTAGGGTACAAAGAGGAAAAAAGATGTGAAGGCACATACTTTGCCTGTAGTTTGATGGTAGTTGGTTTGATTTCTGGCAAAATGACTCTTGAGCACTTCAAAGAGACATCTTGGAAGCCTCCAAGCACTACGGGAGTAGCCAGATTAATCCTTGCACTGTAGGGCATAAGCTTTTAATCCACAAATCCTTGGTTTGAATTAACAGTAGAGTTGGCCAATAATCATCGGAAGGTGTCCAGGAATTGTCTGCACACAGTTGGGAAGAACCATCAACAACATTCAATAAAAAAAAGACCCATAAAAAATTCAATAAACTATGTGAGTAAGAGGATATGCATAACCTTCACTAACAATAATGTCAACCATAGTATCTACAGGGGAAAAAAAGAAGAGAGAGAAATATATCTTTTCCAGAGGCATACATGTGGGAGGGTGGGAGAGAAACAGGGGAGGGTGTGGTAAGAAATGTGCACTGGTGAAAGGTATTGTACATTGTATGACTGAAACTCATTCATGAACAACTTTGTAACAGTGTAAAAAAAAACAGCAACTGTTTTAAGATCAACCTTGTAACCACAGTGTTAAAATAAAGTAATTAAAAAATAATAATTATAGGGGCCAGAGAGATAGCATGGAGGTATGGCATTTGTCTTGCATGAAGCAGGATGGTGGTTTGAATCCCAGCATCCCATATGTTCCTCCAAGTTTGCCAGGAGCTATTTCTGAGCATAGAGTCAGGAGTAACCCCTGTTTACTGCTGGGTATGACCCAAAAAACAAATAATAATAATTATAATTATAGTTTTTTTAAAAAGAGAAGAATGTGTGAAGGGATTTATAAGCCACCGAAGAACTGAATCCCAAACAGTTATTGTTATCTAACCCTCCAAAGGGAAAACAAAAGAAATAACAATTAGAGAGAACCCAGAGGATTATATTTAATGGCCCTTATGTTGTTTGTTTTGCTTTATGTCACATCCAGCCTGCACAGGGCTTACTCCAGGCTCTGTACTCAGGGTTAACTCCTGGTGGGCTGAGGGACAATATGAGGTGCTGTGGATCAAACTCAGGTCAGTCACATAAGACAAGCCCTCTACATGCTGTACTATTTCTCTGACACCTTATTTAAGGGACTTTGATGCCATTTTTGTAATAGTGTTTCAGTGGAGGCAAAGCCAAACTTTTGGTCTCAAAAACAGTACAACTGTTCTGTAAATAGAAACAAAGGGTCACTGGTGTTGCTTGTAAAGGAAATCTTTGTAAATGAAAAAGAGATGTTTGTTGTTTAACAGAAGCAACTATTAAGCAAAAGCTCATCTAGGAGAAATTGGTTACTGTTCATTGTCTACAAATATGGATTCAACTATCAAAGATAGTCTAAAATAAAATAAAGAAGAAAAAAGTAATAGTGCATGTCAATCTATATTGCGAAAGAAAACAATCAAAAAGTTGAATCTTTAATTGTGAAAAGTGTCATTGTGCTATTTCCACAATTAGACTTTAAGATTTTGAGAAGCAGAATCCAAACCTCCATTATGTTTTACCATCACTCAGTTACCAGTAACATTTCTTATCCCAAAAAATATATTTAGAAAACATATAATGAATCCTTACATTTAACATTCAATGAAAGTTATGCATAAAAATAAGTATATGTGATACTTAGATATTTAAATCTAGGAGAATTCTTTGTTGGTTTTTTCTGGTTCTTGTTGTTGTTTCTGTTTTGGGGCCACACCTGCACTGTTCATTGATTACTCTTAGTTCTGTACTCAAGAATTACTCCTGGCAGGCATGGGAATCATATGGGATGATGGAGATCAAATATGGGTCATTTGATGGCAAGCCAAGTTCCCTACCTGCTGTTCTATTGATCTGGCCTCTACACAATATTCTTATCTTTCTTTTAACAGGAATATGGGTCTAGAGTGATAATACAGCAAGTAGAGTGTTCACCTTACATGCAATCAACAAGGTTCAATCCCCAGCATCCCATATAATGCACGGAGCACTACCAGGGATATTCCTGATCACAGTGCCTGCAGTTACTCCTGAGTATCTTGTGGTGCTGTTTGCCCACCTTTAATAAATAAAATAAGCTGAATGATAGATTAGGAATTCTATCTAAGATTTTCATAACATTTTCTTTAATGACAGTTCTTTTCTAATAATGACAATTCACCGGAGCCACACTGCAATTGTAGAACTTGTCTATAGTTGAGATCGCTTCATTGTACAAATTCACAGTTTTCTTTGGGGACAAGTCCAGAGTCTGAAAGGACTCTACAGAGACAAGAGAGTCAGGACTCTCTATGCTATGCCTTCAGTCATTTGTGCCTGGGAAGAGTTAGTCTTTTATTTAACTTGAACAGTTACAGAGGAATAATATTTGTCCTTATGTTGGTTTTGTTGTGAAACATGTGCAATACTTAAAGTAAAAAAGAAAAAGATGGTATATAATTAGGAGAACTTTTATTACTGCCTTTTATTTCCTTCGCTTCAAAAAATTACTAGGTTAGCTCTTCAGGTGTACCCAATGGCTCATTTAATTCATTTGGCAACATCACCCAGGGCAAGAATCTAGATGGAAATGTGACTTTAGAGACTGATGGAATTAGGTGGGTGTTGTGCAAATTTAGGAATCCTAGAAGTTACCTGAGAAGCAAAGCAGGTAGTTGAGAAGATAAAAAAAAAAAAAAACAATACATCTGGTTTTTCAAAAAAGTCAGCACTTTGCCAGAATCTCAAGTGTGAACAAATTTCTTTTTCCTTTTTTTTTTTTTTTTTTTTTTTTTTGGCAACACCCAGTGACGCTCAGGGGTTACTCCTGGCTAAGTGCTCAGAAATCTTTTCTGGCCATGTGGACCCTATGGGACCAGGTATCAAACCAGGTTCGCCCTGGATCTGCCTGTGCAAGGCAAGGCAAACACCCTACAGCTGTGCTATCTCTTCAGCCCCAAAATAAGTTTCTTTTTATCAGGATTAAGTTAGGAAGTACTGGGAATCAGAAAACTCTTATTGGCATGTGGTTAGTTTCAGCTACCTTGAGGAAAACCTTTTATTTTATACCGTATTTGCCGGCGTATAAGACGACCCCCTAATTTTTGCAGTTAAAACATAGGTTTAGGCCTATCTTCGCTGTATCAGACAGAACATTCCTGTGCTGCATTGCTGCATGTGTTCCTGTGCTCATGTACCACAGTGAACCAATCACAACAAGCAAAGGTTCAAAGGTTTTACTGTAATAGACTTCCTCTCTGACTCTGGCCAATCTGAGCAGGCTTTTGACAGTGTAGATTCGGGTACAGAACATTGCTAATTTGCGTGCATAAAAAACCTGCTTGGATTGGCTGAGTTAGAGAGGCTCCGAGCAGCCTTGCAGTGATTGGTGCAGGATCGAGTTGGAAAATTCGTTTTGTGGCAATATTCAGACAATTTTCATTTAGTGGCATATTGAAACATTTTTCAGAATATACTCCGAGTATAAAACGACCCCCGATTTTCAGTTGACTTTTTTTGTTTCAAAAGTCGCCTTATATGCCGGAAAATACGGTAGGTCTCTATTTTAAATAAATTGATAAATAATAATAAACCTTTTTATGCTTCTAGTGAATTCATTATTAGATAAATATATAGATTGTAAAATAGAACCATACAAAGCATTTAATGTTTAATTACATTTGACTGTGAACCAGCATTTTCTATGGAATTAACACCATGTCATGAAAGCTTTTGGTCAATCTCAAAAGATTAGTCCATCTTGGAATGATTCAAATTAGGAAAAAGACAATAAAGCATCTTTTGTCACAAAAGAGAAGAAAGCTCTAAATGATTTTATCAAGATCAGAAGCTAGAACACAAGTTCTTAGGTAAGGCATAAGTCTTTATATGTCAATAGGATTGGGGACCTTATCAGTACTCTATAACCAACCTGGCCAGTGGTTCAAAGCAAAGTCCTAAACATGAGATAATGGTCTGGCCCAGTGCTGCTGGGACACCCAGACCATCCAGGCTACCTAGACCACCCAGGACAACTAGGACATTCTGGATGGCTGCACTGGGCAATGCTTGGGGATCATGCAGTACTCTTAGAAATCAAACAATCTTGGCAGTGACCAAATAGCTGTATAAAGTTCTGGCCCTTAATTTAATTTTGTCTAAAAAATCCACTAGCATATTTGGAAGAAAGAATACATGTATTCAATTGATATTTGTAGTAGTCAGCAATATTCCAGTAACTGAGAAGTGATTTAGAAATAGAAAAAAATCAGAAGGAATTGAAGACATATACATGATTATAATATCACATTTTTATACATAGGCATAGAAATAATAATGACATAGAAAGTGAAACAGAAGTAAAGGTATGGGTATATTCACTTTGTAGAGGTCATAGGAATATTAATTGAAGAGACACTCATATTATTTTAAATTTTGTATGTAAATAAAATTTCTCCATAAATTTAAGTACAGCTTAAATTTTATTAGGATTTTCTTTAAACTGGATCATTGGTTAAAAAACAAAAACAAAAACAAAAAAAAAACAGATTTATTATCAGGACCTCAGGACTAGTTTTAAAGAGGATCATTGTAATGTTTTAAAAGCAACCTAGCACATTATATACATATAATAAGGATCCAGATATAATGGCTCCTTTCTATGCTTTAGTTCTTAATTATCTTATTTTTGTTTGATAGAAAAATAGCCTGTCTCTCTTTTTAAAGACATTTAGAAACAGAAATTGTATTAATATGTATACTAAGAGAGCTAACATTCTGTTCAAGATGGCCAGAGTTGAAAATACCTTAAAAGCATGTGCACAGTAACAGAATTGAAGCCCACTGTATGTGTGATGTTTTGCACCCACAGAGTAAAGCCATGATGCTGTCTTGCTAACTGAGGCCATTTACAGCCTACACCAGCATCAACTTGAGCACATTTCTCAGGCTGTGTATGAACAGACGGTGATATTTCTCAATTACAATCCCACGGCCATGAAACTTGGCATATTCCACCACCGTTTTTACCCTGAAGAAAAGTGACTTTTAAAGAAATAACAGCTGTAAGAATCCCAAAGTAAGACATGAAAGAGTGAAAAATGTAGAGTACAATATTTAGAAAATCATTCACATCTACCTCATCTGAGAATAGCCAGTGCATGTAAAAGACCAAACAGTTAGGTATTAGAAATTATTAATGTGGGTAACAGAAGACAAGACACAAATGTGGGGGAAAGGAAAGAAAAGCCCAATACTTAACACATAATGTTTATCGAAAAGGATACTAATATTCAAATTCATTTCAGGTGAATAATTGGAATAAATGTTTTTCAAGCTAACATAGAAATTCTGATTCAAAGAATGATTATTATAAGTAACATTTAGAAAAATAGGCAAGAGGAATAAACGAGGACCAAATTATATTCTTAACAAGTGGCAAAATTAAGGTAAGTGCTTCACAAATAATTGCCCACTTAATCTTCATCAAGTATTTTATTGTTAGAAAGAGGCTCAGAAAAGAATATTAACTCAAGCAAGGACAGAAGGATTAATTCAAGCTTTCTGATATTTCTGCTGCTGGATTCTCATATTTGAAACCATCAGAATCATTTGGGGAAACTATTAAAATGCAGATTTCTGTTCTCATCCTCATAGTTTCTGATTCAATAGATATGGAATGAATTCAAGAGTATTATGTGCTTTCCTTTGCCTAGAAGGTACTATCAGACTAGAATGCATTTTGAGAACCACTGCATGATGCTATAAACGATTCTAAGCTTCATTATTTAGTTGTAGTCAACTATTCTATCCTTGAAAGAACAGGATTAATCTCAAAAAGAAAAAAAAACTAGCTGCTGGAGAGTCTTGGCAAGTTTTATGCATATATCGCAAAGTATATGAAACAGTTTGCACTAAAATATATGCAGTAATCTTTATGGCTCAGTAAAGAATCTGAGAAGGCAAACAAGGAAATATTTAAATCTGATGCAAAAGAGTTGGAAACAGTAATAAGAGAGGAGAAGGACTTCGTAGGATGCAATGGAGTGGAAAGGCAGGTATGAGAACAGGTGAGTCAGAGGGAGTCAAGTGTGCATGTTTCATAATCTAAGCAGAGTGACAGCAGGGGATTCCAAAAGTAAAGCAGGATAGCCAGGCTAATCTTTTGGGTTTGTGGTATTTATTCTAGTGAAAAAATGTCATGGCATAAAGTGGAACTTCCTGACATTCTAGCTCTTTCTCTATATGGATAAGAGAACCCTAATTTTACTGAGATGAAATTCTATGCAATTTCCAAATATAAATAATAGTTTGCTTATATAGTTTTTAAGAACAGATATTCCTAAAGCTATTTAAAAAACATGCATATGCTTTTCTATTCTGGAGGCTAGCTTTTGCTGACATGGGGTGCAGGGAGGCCCCAGGCTGAAGGCCTTTTCCCTAGCTTGGGGGGGGGGTGCTGGGAGGCCAGGGATGCTCCCAGCTGTCCCACTCTTCTCTCTGGACTCCAAGGCCATCCCTGGGTGCCAGCCCAGGTGGCCAGAAATGTGGGTGCTAGGGAGGACTCTAAAAGGGACTGCAGGCTTTCCCCAACCCTCACCCTGCATTAGAGGGGAGGAGCATGGGGACAAAGTGGGCGGATATCTGGCTTCTGATTCTATACCGAATCCTTTTCAGTTCTGGAGGCTAGCTTTCACCGGCATGGATTGCAGGAAGGACCAAAGCCGCCAGCCTTTTTCCTAGCTTGGAAGGTTCTGGGAGGCCAGGAATTACCCCACCCATCACAAGATTGTTGCACTGAGGCAACTGGAAATTTTTTTCTCACTGGTTTCCATTTCCAAAACCACGTGGGGCTAGCACCTCTGCGTGTACAGTATAGGTTAATAGGATTCCTCTATGATTAATGTATGTTTCACATATGTAGAATGTCCATCTTGTATTCTGCCTGTGCCCACTGCCCTACAAGCTCATTTCTTGACCTTCATTCCCTTATGCCCCAAACCATCACTACCCCACATTTAACCTTTTTACCTTCAGTTCTTGGCTTCTCAAGAAACAGATCATTATCCCCACACTAAGCCAGCTGCCAAACTGCACTGTAAGTGATAAGATAGATTCTCAGCCTGAGAAGAACCCAATTTACTGTTACTTTCCTTCATTGTGGACCTTTGCTTGCTAAGAGACTCAGTTTCTGAGAAGTCACCGCTCAAGCATCTTTCCTGATATGGAAATATTGTTAGCTGGGTATCAGACTGCACAGGCCAAATCCCAAAACAAAGTGGTGCACCAGATTTAACACCCCCCCAACTATTTTAAAAGACATAAAAGGGACATGTATATACCTTTTGAACATCATATGTATTTCCTTAACAGCTATAACCCTTACTTACTAAATATTCTCTTACACAGTGACAATTTTCCCCACTGTTTTGTCTGTTCTCTTTGTGATATATTCAATAAGGAATTCTGGTAGAAGTGTCCCTCAGTTTAGAGCTTATTTTAGAACCAAGTTATGGGAATGTTTGGACTTGTTTCAGCACCAATAACATCATGTGACATCATTCCTCTTTTGAATAGGCACATTAAAGTGGAAAAATACTGTACATACAATAAGTTCTTATCTAATAGAGATAGGAACACACAAATCTTGTAATGCAGTGGGACTTTACACCCTGAATATTGTCATAATGACCTGACTCAAGCCTCAGAAGAATGGACATTCTCTATTCATTCCTGAACCAGGTATGCCATTGACGAAACAACCAAGGTTGTCTATAACATCACCTGGAAGCAATCCTCTACCAGGGAAGACCCTGCCACTGCTCTGACATCGACCTACTCAAAAGAGACTTCCTTTAACACCGTAAAGACTTAACAACAACAACGACCTGCTTTCAGGACAGGGCTCTCTGCATTACCCTCTACTTATGAGGTGACACTAGAGGATGCTCCACATTATCCTGACTTTGATGTAAGATATGCACAGATTTCAGGATCTTCAACTACAGAAACCTAATAACAACAGCGACTGTGTGGAAAATAAAAGTGTATTGGCACTACAGACAATGACTTGGGTGGACAACCTAGTATGCCTGGAGCCTAGAGTTGGTCTTATGGCAAAAAACTTCAAGGGTAAGGTCTCTTTGTATTTAGGCCATGACTTTTCCTTTCCATGTCCCCCATATTTTGCTGGGCCTATGCAAACAACAATTGCTACTCTAACACTCTTTTTACTGTATTTCTTTAACTCTTATCCTTAAAAAAAAGAGAGAGAGAGGGAGAAGAAGAAAAACTTATTAAATATTTTACTGGGCCTCTAATGGTTAATTGGTCATTCAATGATTTTCTTTGTTTTTGTTTTTGGGTCACACCCGGCAACACTCTGGGGTTACTCCTGGCTCTATGCTCAGAAATCGCTCCTGACAAGCTTGGGGGGCCATATGGGATGCCAAAATTTGAACTACTGTCTTTCTGCATGCAAGGCAAATGTCTTACCTCCATCCTATATCACCAGCCCCATTCAGTGATTTTCAAAAATATACTTGCTATTGCACCTTTTCTTTCTCTTCCATCTCGTTAGTTTTTCTACTTTTATAATAACTTTGCCTTTGTTCTTCCTGAAGCTAATTTATTATGATCAATTGTGTCAACTATGTGATATATTTTCTTTAAATAAATTTTAAAAAATGGATATGCCATGATAATTAACTGTTATTTCACAGACTGTCACTAAAAACTAAAAGATTCCCAGAAACAAAAGAACAACATGAGAATAACTTGTTTTTGCTAAGAGTAAATACTTTTGAGCCTTTTAAGCTACATGTTTGGTTGGTTGGATGGTTTTATTTTGTGGGCCACACTCAGTAGGGCTCAGGGCTTACTTCTAGTGATGCTCAGGATACCAATACATGATGCTTGGTACCAAACTAGGTTTGAATAGGTGCAAGACAGACTTTACCCTCTGTTCCATCAGTCTGACCTCCAAAGCACATGTTATGAAAATAAAGTTAGACACTAATGTATGTTTTCATGTACAATCACTTTGTAAGTTATTTTTATTATATAACGTTTATAGAAACATAGAAGATACTATTTTCTTTTGGCAGAAATAAAATATTAGTCACCTTCAAATTATTTTCAATAATTTTACTCTTCAATTAGATTGTAAGTAGTATATTAAATACCCTGATATATATAGTTACATATAATTATACACAAATTTAATAATATTACTATTAACTACTAAGTAGGTACTAGTAGTTATCTATCCTTAAAAGTATTGAAGACCCCAGAATGTTTTCTATTATGCCACTTAATAATGTCTTTATAGTCATTAATAATTTTAATCAATAGTATATTAAAACATATAGCAAAGTTACTATTTTAAGTCATATAAAGCTATCCATGTAAATATAGTTTTAAAAGTTTTACAAAAAGTCATAAATTATCATTTTATCATTTTGGGCTTAACTCTAATTCCTCACTTAATAGTTTCATGTACACTGGGAAATTCCACTGTACACACACAAAAGTCTGATATAATGGCAAGTGATGTCAAAGATAGCTTAAATGCAAGTTTTTTTCAGTATATTTTTAAAAGGATCTCAGGGATACATGTGCTTAAAATTATGATTCTGTAATTTCAAGATTAGATTGAGTGTTATTAAGTTATTAGATGACCTGACACACGTCAAAGACTTTAGTCATGCCTGATCAGAATTTGAACTTAAATTGCTTAAGCAAGTAGAAAACTATCTATGCAGGGGTCTTCAAACTACGGCCCGCGGGCCACATATTGTATTTATTCCCATTTTGTTTCTTCACTTCTAAATAAGATATATGCAGTGTGCATAGAAATTTGTTCATAATTTTTGTTTTTACTATAATATGGCCCTCCAATAGTCTGAAGGACAGTGAACTGGCCCCCTATTTAAAAAGTTTGAGGACCCCTGTTTAGAGGGTAGAAGGTTTTATTTATTGTTTTCAGTGAAGTATGTGCTTATATATGATAGGATGATTATACAATTACTAACAAATAATAAATTTGAGTCCAAATGAATAGCCTTTTTTGGGTGGTAAGAATACAGTACCTGAATCTCCTGGGGTCAGTCAATTGTGGCTGTGACTTTCTCGATATGTATCAAATTGGCTAAATCTCATGTATTTATGCTAGTGTCCCCATTGGTTGAGTTATAAGAAACTAGGGATTATAATGAGATACCAACACATAACTGAAATCCAGGAAAATCCTTGTGTAACAATTACATAATATCTTAGTTGTATTTGTTCCAAACACAGAGAAAAATCCTAAGAAAAAGAGGAATCTAAATTTGACCAAAAAATCACATTAAAATATCACCACAGACATTAAGCTGATAGGTGAGTAATGTCTAGGATGAAGCAGAATTCCCCCCCTATGTTGATATGAAGATTAAAATTTACTCTAGAAAATGAAACAAATATGTAGAGACAAAGGAACTTAGATAAGAATATATGATTTCCATTCAGCTTTAATTAGACTTGACTATGTGAATAAACTAAAAAACATAAACTTATTTAATTAAGAAGACTGACTAATGGAATGAATAACCACAACTTAACAAATATTTGTGTGACAAATATAACCAGAGACAGGAACATATTCTGAAACTTGAAGCTAAGAAAAATACAGTTCCCCTACAACATAATCCATAATAATTATATAAAAAGAAATAACAATTATAATGTAGTTCAAGACCTGAGAGCAACAATTCACTGTGGATAAACTCTTTTTTAAAAAAAATAATTCTTTACTGCACTGTGTTTCATAGCCCCAGATGACACATCATAAAATGCAGTAATTTTTTTTTGTAATGGTTTTTGGGTCACACCTGGCAGCACTCAGGGGTTACTCCTTCTGGCTCTATGCTCAGAAATTACTCCTACAGGCTCAGGGGACCATATGGGATGCCAGAATTTGAACCACCGACCTTCTGCATAAAAGGCAAAAGCCTTACCTCCATGCTATCTGTCTGGCCCCAATGGATAAACTCTTTTTATTATTCCATTTTATGCAGATTCTGAATGGAAACTGTTTAACTGAACATGACCCTAAAATTACATAATACTGTTCTTATATGCTGGTATTAATTTGACTTTTATCAGCTTTTGATAGAAAGCAATACAGTCACATACATGTTCACAATCCCATAACTGCAATATTTTTTCAACTTTAAGAATATATCGTCATTTTCATATGAAAGAAATTCCTTTCAATCACATGAAAGAGCACATAAACAACATCCCAATACTACAGTTAGAACTCAAGCAAAGAAGTCAGAGGTCCACTGAGAAATGGCTAATTAAGGGAATTGGGAAGAAAATACACACGTAATGACCCTGGAATATCTTGTAAATGATGAGGAAAAAATGAAAAAGAAAAGAAAAGAAAACCCACATTAAAAATATGTCAAAGACCCATAAAAGTCAACTAAAAGAGCTGAAATAACAATATGAATGAAATGGCATTGTATTAGAATACAAAGTAAAACAGACATATTTCTGGGGATTTGGAAAGATGACAAAGACGAATAACCAGGAAGAGTTCACCTATATCCTGGTTTTTTTGTTTTTTTTTTTGTTTTTTTTTTTGTGGTTTTTGGGTCACACCCGGCAGTGCTCAGGGGTTACTCCTGGCTCCATGCTCAGAAATTGCTCCTGGCAGGCACGGGGGACCATATGGGACGCTGGGATTCGAACCGATGACCTCTTGCATGAAAGGCAAACGCCTTACCTCCATGCTATCTCTCCAGCCCCATATCCTGGTTTTTAAATTGTGGGTATTCAACTGCTGAAGAGACCTCATAACATAAAAATAACATTTTCTAAAGCAAATTTCTTAAGATGTATGATCAATAATATTAGATTTATTATTTATTTGAACATCTATTTTATATCTATGTACCGTGTTTGTATAAAAATTTCTCTTAAGCAGAAAGGGTTATGAATAAAAAATATTTAAGAAACCCTACAAAATTAACACACAAAAATCAATGGCCTTTCTACACCAATAGTAATAAGAAAGTAATAAGGAATAAATGGACATTAAGAAAACAACCCCATTCACAATAGTGCCACACAAACACAAATATCTTGGAATTAACTTGACTAAAAATGTGAAGGACCTATACAAAGAAAACTATAAAAATCTGCTCCATGAAATAAGAGAGGAAACACAGAAATGGAAACACATACCCTGCTCATGGATTGGCAGGATTAACATCAAAATGGCAATACTCCCCAAAGCATTGTACAGATTTAATGTGATCCCTCTAAAGATACCCATGGCATTCTTCAAAGAAGTGGATCAGGCATTTTGAAATTCATTTGGAATAATAAACACCCTAGAATAGCTAAAGCAATCATTGGGATAAAGAATATGGGAGGAAGTACTTTCCCCAACTTTAAACTGTACTACAAAGCAATAGTTATCAAAACAGCATGGTATTGGAATAAAGACAGGCCCTCAGATCAGTGGAATAGACTTGAATACTCAGAGAACGTTCCCCAGACATACAATCACCTAATTTTTTTTAAAGGAGCAAGAAATCCTAAATGGAGCAAAGAAAGCCTCTTCAACATGTGGTTTTGGCACAACTGGCTAGCCACTTGCAAAAAATTGAACTTAGACCCCAATTAACGTCATGTATGAAGGTAAAATCCAAATGGATTAAAGACCTCTATATTAGGCTTGAAACCATAGATATATAGAACAACACATAGGCAAAACACTCCAGGACATTGAGACTACAGGCATATTCAAGGAGGAAACTGTGCTCTCCAAGCAAGTGAAAGCAGAGATTAACAGATGGGAATATATTAAGCTGAGAAGCTTCTGCATCTCAAAGGAAATAGTGTCCAAGATACAAGAGCCATCCACTGAGTGGGACAAACTATTCACCCAATACCCATCAGATAAAGGGATAATCTCTAAAATATACAAGGCACTGACAGAACTTTACAAGAAAAAAAATCTAATCCCATTAAAAAATGGGGAGAAGAAATGGACAGACACTTTGACAAAGAAGAAATACAAATGGCCAAAAGACACATGAAAAAATGCTCCACATAACTAATCATCAGAGAGATGCAAATCAAAACAACTATGAGGTATCACCTCACACCACAGAGATTTACACACATCACAAAGAATGAGAACAAACAGTGTTGGCAGGGATGTGGAGAGAAAAGAGCTCTTATCCACTGCTGGTGGGATGCCGTCTAGTTCAACCCTTATAGAAAGCGATATGAAGATTCCTCCAAAAACTGGAAATCAAGCTCTCATATGATCCAGCTATACCACTCCTAGGAATATACCCTAGGAACACAAAAATACAATACAAAATTCCCTTCCTTACACCTATATTCATTGCAGCACTATTTACCATAGCAAGACTCTGGAAACAACCAAGATGCCCTTCAACAGACGAATGGCTAAAGAAACTGTGGTACATATACACAGTGGAATATTATGTAGCTGTCAGGAAAGATGAAGTCATGAAATTTTTCTAAACATGGATGTACATGGAATCTATTATGCTGAGTGAAATAAGTCATAGAGAGAGAAAGAAAAACACAGAATGGTCTCACTCATCTATGGGTTTTAAAAAAAATGAAAGACATTCTTGCAATAATAATTTTCAGACACAAAAGAGAGAAGGGCTGGAAGTTACAGCTCACCTCATGAAGCTCACCACAAACAGGGGTGAGTTTAGTTAGAGAAATAATTACATTTTGAACTATCCTAATAATGAGAATGTATGAGGGTTATAGAAAGCCTGTCTAGAGTACAGGCGGGGGTTGGGTGGGGAGGAGGGAGATTTGGGACATTGGTGATGCAAATGTTGCACTGGTGATGGGTGGTGTTCTTTACATGACTGAAACCCAAACACAATCATGTATGTAATCAAGACTTATAAATAATATATATATATATATAAAGAAATCCTGACCTAGATAACAGTTGCACTACAAAATCTGTTTGCTGTAACTATTTTGGAATTTTGCAGTCTAGTAAAGTCTCACAAATTCAAGGAGAAAACAGTGAAATATACTTCATTTTAGTTCATTTTCATTATTAGCACAGTAGAATCCACTTAACAGTGCCCTTACATTCAAGGAAAAAATGTGTGTGGTGTGATTTCTAGGACAGTTTGCTCATTCGAAAATTAATATGGACAAAAAGGACCTACCTCCAAATATTGGGGATATGTGATCCAATCTTTGATTGCTGCTTTTGCTCTCTAGTTGCTGAAAGGTAGCTATTTACTGGAAATTCCAACTAAATTGAATAAGAAGAGATAAAAAGGACCAGTGCTCTCAACCTTTCTCTCCTTTATTCTCTTTTTCTACTTCTGGTAAAAATATTAAACAGATATAAGAGGTAATTCTAAAATGATCAACAGGCAAACAGAAACCTAAAAAAGGAAGGTCATTATCAAGGAAATGTAAATAAAAAATTTACATATGTAAGAACAGCCTATATCAAAGAGGCCCAAAACAAGCAGTGCTGGCCAGAAAGTAAAGAAAAAAGAACCTTCATTATTGGTAGAATGCAAATTGTGTTTGCCTCTATGGCAGAGATTTCTCAAAAAGCTAATCTTAAAAGTACTATATGATACAACAGTTCTGATTCTATGAAGCAGCAGTTCTTATTCTATGGAGAATTCCTTAATATTAAAATTAAATGTATCATGTGAGACTGCAATTCTACTAGCATATAACTCATAGGAGGAAAAATGCTAATTGGAAGGTAAATACATGCTGATATTTATCTCTGCACTCTTCATAATAACTAAGAAAGACCTGGAAACAACCCAAGTGTATAATGGATGATGGGATAAACAAGATGCAACATACACATTATACAATGGACTGTAACTCTGTGATTAAAAAAGATGAAATCTTGCCTTTTTCTGTTCTAAGGCAGATGAATCTAAGTCAGAAGAAAGACTACCGGTAATTGATATAGGATGATTTCACAAAAATGTGGTAAATGAACAACAGAAAGGAAGAAACAGTGTTCAACAATGATGTAGATTCAGACTAGAGATTAGAGATTACCAAGGAATCAGTGAGTGCAGGAAAAACTAGCATAGGGAAAAGACCCAATGGACTAGGGTGAAAAATATTGACAATGTGTAATAAAATTCTACCTCTATAACACAAACATTATACTTTTACAAAACAATAATACCCTAACCAAAAATATTTTTAAAATGGAAACAGCATTTATAAAGAAAATTAGAAAGGATCAAAATTTAATTTCTAATTAAAAGCATAGGTTCTATTGTATACCCCAATGATTCTTGCAGTAATAAGGAGTGAAGTCTAAATGCCAAATGTCAAGGACCAAATTTCCTGTCTTATAGTGGAATCATTTCCATCTTTGAATCTCTATTGAGTTGTTTTCTAAAGTAATTAGATGCTTTAATTTGAAGTGAAATAGCTTATGTCTGTATTAGTTTCTATTCTACACATCCTGCTTCATGACAGTTCCCTCCATAACGTATTCCTTTAGGGGCCAGAGACAGATGGCATTTACCTTACTAACTGCCTACCCAGTTTCCAGCCTATGTACCCCAGATGATTCCCTAAATCCACCAGAAATAATGCCTGTTGGCAGATCAAGGAATGAGCCCTAAGCACAGCCTGGCATGGACCCCCATAAAAGTGGAAAATTTTCTTTAGAAAATTAATCTTTTGGAAAAAAGTATATTATTGATTGTATATTGACAAAAGTGCAAAAATCATTCATTGGGAAAATACAATAAATTTGTAATATACCATAGACAAAATTATCTCAAAATAAATCAGTTAAGATCTAAATTATAGAAATTTTAAAAAGAAACAGAGAGAAATCATCATAACTTTAAATTTGGCAGTAATTTCTTGATTATGACAACAAAAGCACAGGCAAAAAAATAGCCAAACTGTATCTTGTAAACATTTTAATGTTTGTGCTTTAACAAAATGATACTATGAACAGAGTTAAAGGCAAGCCAAAGTATGGTAGAAAATGCTTATATATGAAATTCTTGATAAAAAATGAATGTGCAGAACAGTTAAAAACTCAAAAATAAGGGGTCGGAGAGGTAGCACTAGAGGGAAGGCATCTGCCTTGGAAGCACTAGCCTATGACGGAACAAGGTTTGATTACTCCCTACCCCCACAGCATCCCATATGGTTTCCCAAAGCTAGGGGAACATAGCCAGGAGTAGCCCTTGAGCGTCAAATGGGTGTGGCCCAAAAAAAAAACAAGAAAAAAATCCCTCAAAAATAAAAATAACAACAAGGTTAAAATGGGGAAAGAATATTAATGAAAATATGTGTAAAAGGATACAAAAATAAGCAGTAAGAGCATGAAAATATGGTCAACATCACTAATACTTAACACTGTAAAACCTAAATGGCAGTGACATGTCACCTGACTCCTATTAGGGCACATAAACTATTTTAATAAGTGGTGTTGAGGATGTAGACCTATTGAAAATCTCATGCAGTGCTAGTAAAAATAGAGAATTACACAGCTTCTGGAAAAACATTATTATGGTTCCTTAAGCCACTAAATAAGAAATTTCTATCATTCCTCAAAACAAAATAAATAAAAGCCTTATCTCAAGAGTTTGGTATACTTTGATGTACATAGCAGTAGTATTCACATTAGCTAAAATATGGCAGTAGCGCAAATGTCCATGGACACCTAAATGGCTATACCTACAACCTATAAATGTGCTGTACCTACAACTAAATAACATTATGCTGTAAAAAGAAAACTGTTGACATTTGCTGCCATAAAAACAAATTTTTGAGAACATTTGCTATAGAATAAGTCATCATATACACAAAAAATAATTTTTCCTAAATAAGATATGTAGAGTTGTTCAAAATATGAAAGACAGAAAGAAGAATGGTGATCATCAAATATGTTTCTGTGTGTTGAGTGTGTTGTTTAATGGATTAAGACTTTCAGTGTTATCAAATAAAAAGAATGTGATGAAGATAAGGAAGGTTAATTCTTGTTCAACATCAACGATATGTTCCATACGACTAAACTGCATGCTTAAAATGTGTAAATTGTGTCAGCTTTGTTACATTTATTTACAACATTTTGTTTTATGCTTACAGTATTATGTTTTATATTTACAGTATTTTGTTTTATATTATTCTATATAAAATATTAAATAAATAAATAGAGAAAAAATCTTCCATGTAAAAATTTTCCAAATAATTTGTGTGACTGACTCCTTTGTAATAAATTAAGTATAATTACTCCCTCTAAGTGAGTTACTAAAGTATTAAGGGGAAACTTTTGCAAGAAAACAACCTTATAAATGCTATCTCTCAACCAGGTGATCAAAGTTAGTATCAACGGTAATATATCATGTGATAGTATATAACCTTATTAAGATATAATCAAAGTAGCCCTTTTTTAAACCCTTTCTTCAAAGAAGCCACAACTCATTTATAGTAATAGGTCAGCTAAATTTTACGTGGATAATAAATATTCTAACTATGCTCCTCAAAACTTTTAAGAT
Source organism: Suncus etruscus (assembly GCF_024139225.1). Taxonomy (NCBI): domain Eukaryota; kingdom Metazoa; phylum Chordata; class Mammalia; order Eulipotyphla; family Soricidae; genus Suncus; species Suncus etruscus. Next base: position 79,266,446 of record NC_064859.1, read on the forward strand.
CATTATGAACAACCTAGTAAACCACACTTTTCAAATAAATTCATTTTTTTCACTAGCTTTTTTTTTTATTTTGACCAAAGTGGATTACAAATCTTTCACAGTAATTTTTTAGGTACATAGTGACATTGAATCAAGGGTATTCCCACCACCAATGTTGTCATCCCTCCACCCCTGTTTCCAGCATGCATCCCATATCCCCCCCCCCTTTACCCCTCGGGTTGCTAGTATAAGTGGTCCTCTCTGTGTCTTTAATTTTTAAAACTCTAAAAATTGGGGCCAGAAGAGTGGCACAAGCGGTAGGACATCTGCCTTGCATGTGCTAACATAGGACAGACCATGGTTCTATCCCCTGGTGTCCCAAATGGTCCCCCAAACCAGGAGCGATTTCTGAGTGCATAGCCAAGAGTAACCCCTGTGTGTCACCTGCCATGATCCCCCCAAAAACAAACAAAATAACCAAAACAAATAAAATTTAAAATTTAACTTTTTAAGATATTGCAAAGAAAAAATATCCGAATAATGGTCAGTGACCATTGGTCATTGGATAAGAGGTTTATGGGACATGGTGGAATATGTTATTTGTATTATTAATCGTATTTTAGAACAGAAAAAATTACAGGTAAAAATCTAAGATAATTTGAGTAAAATATGGGGCATATTAACAGTAATGCATCAATATTATAAAACTATCTATATATAGACTATAAGGTGTGAATAATTTTAGAATTTTATTTACATTTAAAAATCATATTTAGATTCTATAAATCTAAAATTGCCTTTAAAAATTCTCCCTTAATAAATAATTTTTTCCACATGTGAAAAATACCAACCTTTATTTTTGTACTTCTGTCCACTTTATTTTTTACCACATACTGTGAGACACTTGGTAGAGTATATACTATGAAGGAAGTACAATATTTTGGCACTGATGAACTGAATGATGTAGATTGACTTATTCTACAGCACTTCTAATCTACTACAAATTACATTTTTCAATATAAATTTAAGGTAAAAGAGCAGGAATTCATTGAAAGATAGTCAGAAAATGAGGAAAAAAGTAATACTGAAATAATTCAGAGTGGCCAATAGAATAAAAATACCCCACATGTCTACCCTTATTTAATTTCAATCCTAAATTCTACTGCACCCTACAGATTCTAAATATCATTGTCAGAAACTAAAGGACAAGTGTTGGAGAGATAGTACAAAAAGTAGGGCACTTGCCTTGCACATGGTCAACTGGAGTTCAATCAGCAGTACCCCATATAGTCCCCTGAGCTCCACCATGAATGATCCCTAAGCACAGAACCAGAGGTAAGCCCTAAACACAGTTGATGTGGCCTGAAAACAAAACAAAACAAAAGAACAACAAAGGAAAGAGCATTTAACAATAGAGAAGTCAATAATTACTTCAAAAACGTTTTCTAGTTTCCTATATGAAGAATGGGACATATTTATTCTGCCTTTCTTACAATGAACAGAGCACAAGAAAACAAGGGCCTGCATCTTCTAATGTCTATAATTTCTTGAACTTTTGAAGGGCCTCCTAAAAGAGAAAAGGTGTAATATTTGCTCTCAACAGATGACATCTAAATGATTACTGAGATTGATCTACCGGATTTTCCGGTGTATAAAACGACTTTTGAAACAAAAAAAAGTAAACGGAAAATCGGGGGTCGTCTTATATGCTGGGTATATCCTGAAAAATGTTTCAATATGCCACTAAACAAAAATTGTCTGAATATTGCCACAAAACGAATTTTCCAACTCCATCCTGCACCAATCACTGCCAGGCTGCTCGGACCACCTCTCTAACTCAGCCAATTCAAGCAGGCTTTTTATGCATGCAAATTATACAATGTTCTGTACCTGAATCTACACTGTAAAAAGCCAGATTGGCCAAAGTCAGAGACGAATTCTATTACAGTAGAACCTTTGAACCTTTGCTTGTTGTGATTGGCTCACTGTGGTACATACGGTTGCAGCACAGGAACGTTCTGTCTTATACAGCGAACATAGGCTTAAACCTATGTTTTAACTGTAAAATTAGGGGGTCGTCTTATACGCCGGAAAATACGGTACTTATTATAAATGGGAATCAATATCCAAGGTTTGTTTTCAAAGGCAAAGAGAAATATAAACTCAAAAGATGAACAGGAAACTCATAAGTCAAAATAAAGTAGCCTATGTGAAATTGATGAAACTAAAAGGAAGAAAATTATGAAGATTTTTCTTTAAAATTATCCAATTTGTTTACAAAGTGAAAATTTAACTAATATTAGTATGATGTATCAGAATAGACACAGCTGAAAATAAACTTCACTTAGAAAATCAACTCAAATTTCCAGACTCTAACAAAAAGAAAAAAATCTGAAAGAAAATGTTAGACATAGCTGATTCATTTAGGGAAGTAATTTTCCATGCAATAGCACATGGAATGGAATACATGTCATAAAAGTAATCCTCAAAAAAATTTAAAAGATAAATAAGCTGGAAAAAAAATTCTTCCTTCACATGGAAAAGGTCTTCATCAGTACACATTCAAAATTCTAAGAGAAAAGGAGAACATGTAGACAAAAAAGACAGGTACTCTAAAGGTACTTTTACTTTAAATGAGTAAAATGAAATACCGTAAAATAAGATAAGCCAATAATGTTATGTGCAATTTTATGATAGTAAAATTCAAAATATAGAATGAGAACTGGTAAAAATAGAGTCTGTCATTTTTAAATGTTCATACAAGGTGGGCCGGAGAGATGCTGCAGCGTGTTTTCCTTGCACACATCTTACCCAGGTAGGAACGTGGTTTGATCCCCCGGCATCCCATAGGATCCCCCAAGCCAGGAGTGGATTTCTGAGAGAATAGCCAGGAGTAACCCCTATGCATCATTTGGTGTGGCCCACAAAAAAAGGTTTATAAAAGAAACCTCTAAATATTATTTAAAAATTAATGAATAATTTAAATTAAAAATTAAATTATTTAAATTAAACTTTAAATAATAATATAAAGAATGTTGATAGATGATATCAAGAATAAAGGAGGGGTAAAGAGGTAAAAAAGGGTAAAAGGAGGTAACTCAAAGGACCAAAGTACATACTTTGTTTATAGTGGATTTGACCACAACAGGGAATGTGTTTGCCTAGCATGCCGACTACTTGAGTTCAATCTCCGGCACCCATAGGGTTCCCTGAACAGGGAACAGGAGTAATTCTTGAGTGTAGAGCCAGGAGTAAGCGCTGAGCACTGATTGTGTAGCCTCAAAACAACCAAAATTAAAATAATAATTAAAAATATAGGATTCTTGTTAACAAGTAAGGATTTCAAGATTACAAAGCATTAAAGGAAGAGTGGGAATCTTCTAAGCATGACATTCTGTGTGACTCTAAAGCTCTTACACTCATGAATGTATTCCTAATCCTACTGATTAACCTTCAATGCTCAATTCATTTTCTACCTAATCCATGAACTCTTCCTAGTACTTTAGTTGAGATCAATCAATTCTTCTTCTAGTTCCCATATAATATACTTTCACCGTGTTCTGAATTAGAGAGAGTAGTAAATATATGTTCTATTTTTATGTATTACTTCTTCAAAAGTTAAATTTTCATCAAAAATAGTTGCATCAAAGTGGCAGTTACTATATTATTTTACATATAAGATGGACTAAAAGAATTGCTCAAAACTAGTATTGTAATTTTTGTGTGTTTTAAAAAGCACCAATAGAACTAAGAGTGTCCTTGAAAGCTTTTGCATTTGAAGTCCAAAGACTATTCTTTAAAATTCTACTTTTGTATTGACATTTTAATATAAAATTATTGATTAAATTTTAATTTCAAAACCTTTTTATGAAAAATAATGAAATTCTAGGAATGTGAGTATACACTTACCATATTTCAAATAAAGAAAAAATATAAAGTGATGGATGTACTTTAAAAATGAAAAACAAAACTTCAATGCCCATATCTGTCAGTTATTTGATTATTTTCAAAAAAATTCTAATCGCAGTTATAACTGTGATTTATTTATTTATCATTATATTTAGTTATTATTTGTTCATTATTATAAATAATCAGTTATAACTTATTATTTGTTTAAAAATGAAGCAATTCAACTTAACACTAGCCAAGTGCTTTCCCCTATGACTACTTCTATCAGAAACAAATGTAAACACATTATAATTTTTATGTTATGCAAAAATATCTGTCCTTTCCACAGGAGAATAGTAAAGTGATTAATAATTAAAATTTTGTTTGAGTCAAGGAACTATGCTTGTGTAGAATAGTGCACTCAGGAATAACATACCCATAAAAAAATAAATAGCCAACCCTATGGGACTTTTGTAGAAAAACACATCATGTTTGCCACAACATCTTCTTGGTACCAAAGAGGCAAACCTGAATCTCCAGTTCTCCAAAACGAAAAGAGCATATACCTCTGTGCCATTCTTTCAGAACTGCAGACTCCTTAAGTATTACTGTCACTTCATATGGCTCTTTTAATTCTGCTTCTGAGATGCCTGTGTGCAGCTCAGTGAAACCACTATTATAAACCTAAGCTTAATTACAAGAGAGTCTGGGACATGTAGTGGGGTTATTTGCTTAGATCTTTCTGTTTCAGACAAGCTATCAAGAAATATTTTAGAATGTCATCTATGGTACTTATAAAAAATAACAAATATGATAATGGCAGACATAGAGAATGATAGCCAACATTAATCCTTCGGCTCCCTCACTTTCCCAATTAACTGAAATAATGGCTGTAGCATATTATCTCTAGCAACATACCTGTTTGTGTGTAATGTTTGTTTGTTTTAAACTCCAGTGATAATTCCCCTTTATATTGAAAATATCTAAAATAAGTATCAGCAAGAAAGGTGAAAGCAGCCCATATGCATTCCAAATTTCAATTGGCATTTGATAGAAAGTTCCAAAGGACAATTCTACAATGTACAAATTTTTTCTGCATGGGCATTTTAATCAAACCACAAAGAATGAAAAGGAAGTGAAAATAAAATACAAAATTAAACACTAGAGAATGATGAAAGGTAAAGCTTTTGTCCTGAGCTGAGAGTGAGAACAAGATGGCAAGAATTAAAGTTAAAACTGAGCTGTTGCTTTGGACAATAATGACACATGTTTTTGTTTGGGGGATATACTCAGCAGTAATCAGGGCTTAATTCTGCCCTAAACTCAGGGATCTCTCCTCACAGGTTTGGGATCATATGGGACGGATGGATATGAACCCAGGTAGATCAAATGCAAGTCAAGTGCTATATCTTATGTCCTATCAGTCTCGCCCCTTGAATTTTCTTTTATTAAACAGAAATATCCTCATGGAAGTAACATATCTCAAGGGAAATAACAGTTTTATTTATGAAGGATTTTTCACTGTTAGGAGATAAATTTTATAATCATAAGAATAGTTTATTTAAAAATTATAATCATTTGAAATAATATATACTTTAAAATGAAATCACATATAAATTGTATAAATTTCTGTCTATATCATTTTAAAATAACCATAAAATTAAATAAAATAAAAATACAAAAAAGTATAACTAGAGAAACAGTACAGTGTGTAGGTGTTTGTCTTGCATGTAGATAATTTAGGTGTAATCTCTATTATCCCATATGGTCCCCCAAGATCGCCAGGAGTGATTCCTAAAATGAGAACAAGAGTAAGCCCTGAGTACTGCTGGATGTTTTGTGTGCACCCCAAAAAACCACAGTAAACACCATCTCAGGTATGTTGTAAAATTTATGAGACATAAATGAAGCTGAGGCTTATTTTTGAAGGGATATCTGTTTTACAATCTTAGTTGTTGTTGTTGTTGCTGCTTTTGTTTTTTTTTTTTTGGGGGGGGTCTCACCCGGCAGTACTCAGGGCTACTCCTGGATCTACACTCATAAATTGCTCCTGGTAGGCTCGGGGGACCATATGGGATGCCAGGATTGGAACCACCGTCCTTCTGCATGCAAGGCAAAAACCCTACCTCCATGCTATCTCTCCGGACCCTGTTTTACAATCTTTTTTAAGCAAGATATGGAGCAACATTTTTCTCTGACTTTAGCTTTCTTTGTTGAAGAGAAGTGGAAATGTGCCTACCTAATGAAGCTGCAGAAAAATGGACTAAATAAAACACGAAAGTGACAAGTACAAAATGGGGAATCATGAAGTGGCAGTTACTCTGGGGACTTTTAAAGAGAAAAGTTGGACTTTTCCAAGAGTACCAAGTAATTTTCATTTATTCTTAGAACCTTTGATATTTTACTTGAATCTGAAACATCAATAGAATGTTTACATATACATAGTTGAAAAAACTAATTAAAAATGGGTGTTCTGCTATGACCTGCACAATAACCAGGATCCCCAGTCCCAAAGGTCCGGCAGAGAAAATTGTAACGGAACAGGGCTTTTGGAAGCACAAAGAAAGATGCTATCCTAGGTGCCACCCTAGGATCAGGGCAAAGACCAAGATCACCAACCACAGAAGATGGATTAAAATGATACGGAGGTAACAGAACCTCTAGAACCACAAAGACTGACTTCATCATAAGTCCCACCTCAGGAGCTGTGCAGAAACTGAGACCTCTAAACACAGAACAGAAGTCTTCCACACACCAAAAAAAAAAAAAAAAAAAACCACCACCGGGAGAGTAAAGGCTCCTGAGCAAAGTCTAGTGTTGATCCCATGACAGTATGCTCCAAGGACGGAGAAACCCCATATCTCTTAGGCCAAGTGAATTCCTTTTCGAATGACCCCAATATTTACTGTGCCAGGGCAGGAGGGAAAAAATAAAAATACAAAAAGCACAAAACCTTGGTTATTATCTATATATTTTTTACCTCCATTTATTATTGTTGTTATTATTTGTATTCACCTATCTATTTTGGTCGATTTCTCTGTTTGGGAGTGATTATTGAAATTGTCCCCAACCATACTTATATTTCCTCTTCCTTTCTTTTCTTTCGTTATGTGCTATGCCATGTTTCTCATTTCAAGACCATGGCGTGTTTTTTTTTGTTTGTTTGTTTTTGCTTGTTTTGCTTTTTGTTGTTTGTTTGTTTGCCTGTTTTTTTTTTTTTTTGTGGTGCTTATCGATACAGCTCAAGCCCTCACTAGATATTTGACACTTCTTTTGGTACTGGTGGAGTGTTTCACCTTCTTTTTCTCCATCTCTCAAATCGATGATGAGAGCCTCTAGAAGGATTCCGCCCAGTTTCGGGGTATTAGATCCTTACCCCAGTTTATTACTTTTCTCTTTTTCAAACAAAACCACGCAAATTGAACTAGCTAGTCCTGCCTCCAGTTAGAGGGGGAACTAAGGGAGGCATCAAGACCAAACAGGTGCAAGACTACTAAGTTGTGGGTTAGATACAGAGGGGACCACATATTCTAGCCGACCTGGGATGAGGGAAGAGGAAATGGGAGGTAGGACAGAAACGGAGGTGTAGGGAGGACAATTTGGTGATGGGAATCCCCCCTGATTTTATGTAAATATGTACCTAAAATATTATTGTCAACACTATGTAAACCATTATGATCAAAATAAAAATTAAAAAAAAATGGGTGTTCTGGTTATGACTGTAACCCAAATATGATCATGTTACTTAAAAATATATTTTAAAAAAAAAGAGTGAATGAGGGAACTGGAAAACCTGTCTAGAGTACAAGTGGGGGGGGGGGATGGAGGGAGATTTGGGACACTGGTGGTGGAAATGTTGTAATGGAGATGGGGGGTGTTCTTTACATGACTGAAACCTAATCACAATCATATTTGTAATCAAGATGTTAGTAAATAAAAATATTAAAAAAAAACAGAAAAAAAATGGAGCTATCTAAAGCACACAGAAAAGAATCAGTACATTAAAGCCTGCGCTACATGGTTTCAATTTGTTTGAGCAAGTCAAAATCTGAATAAAAAATGAGCTGATCAAGCATGTTGGACAAGAGTTTGAAACACCAGAAGAAAGAATGCGAGTTGATGATGGACTATTTAAGAAAAACCTAATGAATTATCAGAATTGTTATCAAAACTCTGGTTTAGGGTGCTTAAAGTAATTGGGATTTAGTTGATGTCTCTAAGCTTATGTTTAAAATTTATGTTAATGGTTTCAAAACAGGATTACTACTTAGAGCAGTGGTCCTCAAACTATGGCCCATCGGCCACATATTGTATTTGTATCTGTTTTGTTTCTTCATTGCAAACTAATATATATGCAGTGTGCATAAGAATTCGTTCATAAGTTTTGTTTTTACTCTAGTCAGACCCTGCAATGGTCTGAGGGACAGTGAACTGGCCCCCTGTTTAAAAAGTTTGAGGACCCCTGACTTAGAGCATGTGTGGATAACATCCTTAAACAATCCAAACTCTTGCTCTCAGTTCTCAAACTCAGAATATTTATGTGAAGTCTAGGGTCTAATTTTGTGAGGAAGGATCCTATTGTCAACAGTAGTACTAAAGTAGCCAGTTTGACTATATGTCAATTGGAAACTAATGTTTTGCTTCAATAAATGACATTTTCCATAGCCAGAATCACAAATGAATTGTTGATATATGTAAATATTGTATATATATATATATGTCTTTGCCACTTTTCTTTTTAAATCAAAATTAGAGTTGTTGAAATATTAACCTAAAATTTTAAAATAAAATAGAAATTTTCTCTGGGCTGATTTACCCAAATATCCATACTCTCCATATAACATTCCAATTATATGAAATTAAATTCCCCCAAAAAGTAATATACTCATATACCTCCATTTATTCCCTCTTTATTTTAATTTTTCTCATATAAAATTAAGGAATGCTATATGTCCTCAAGACACAGCAGGTCTGTCATTACAGATCTATGAAGCAATTTATGACCCACTAAGTCTAGACACTCCTTCGTGGTATCTTTGTAATTACATGTCAGAATTATAGTGCAAACTGCAGTGAATTTATTTTACATGTCTGACTCCCTTTTTAATCTATGGTCATTTTCAATGTTATCCATTGGGTGTCCAGAGTATACCTCAGTGACTAATCTGTATTAGAAATGTATAAATGCAGGTTGAATGAAGGACAACTGCTATTTATCTAACCAAAGGTACCAGGTGTTAGCCCCATCTCCCATTCTTCCTGTGTGACCTTACCTGATGGTGGGACCAGCCCATTTCTTGGAAGAAAGAAGAACAAAGGGGTTCTTTGGAAGAACAAAGAAATTGCCTCAGGGGCAGCAGGTGGATAAATTGAGAGATTCAGCAAGAGGAGGCTGAGCTGAAGTAAGCATCATGGAAAGATTGCAGATTCAGTTCAGAGCAGCTAATGGAGCCTGCTTAAAAGATTTAAGCAGGTTTTAGCAGATGGGTTAGTTTTTAATGTATGAAAATAAATCAAGGGAGGTGTTGGAACAGTGGTTGCAGAAGTAGGGCATTTGCCTTGCATGCAGCTTACCTAGGACAGACTGCAGTTTGATCCCCTGGAGACCAAAGCCAGGAGCAATTTCTGAGAGCATAGCTAAGAGTAACCCCTGAGTGTCACCGGATGTGGCCCAAACTCCCCCTTGCAAAAATCATGGGAGAAAGTAACAAGAGACAAATAAATGATAACAAGGCAGAAGGCAAGGTCATATAGGTGGTATAGATGAATGGTGTATCTGTATATTTGAAGAACAGAGCCAACAAAACTAAATGCAGGAGATCCAAACTACTACAACTAAACTTAAAAATGTGCCAGTCAAGGAGGCAGGCTGTGGTCTTGGCAGAAAATAAAAAAAAAATGTGTGGAAATTAAGTTGACACATGATGAGATTGGTGCTTCAACTTACAGTGTTGAAGCACCAATAAAATAAGCTTAATTTTAAATGATTTTAAATTACCATGCCTTAATAAAAAATTAAAAATCATTTTAAAAACAAATAACAAATACAAAATATACATCTTAGTCACAATGATGAAAACCACATATAGAGAAAGAATATTGAAGGCAACAAGATCAAAAAGGGAAATTACATACAAAGAAGCAAAATAAATATTTACATCAAATTTAGCACAAGCAACCCTCCAGACCTGAAGGTAGTGGTGGAACATGGTAAAAAAAAAAAAAAAGTCATTGAAATGAACTCCTCATCATGAATACTTCACCAGGCAGTCTTCTGTTCAAGTTTGAGGGAAGGATACACTATTTCATAGATAAAAAATATAGCTCAGGAACTATGCAGACCATAAATAAATAAATATTAACAATAAACAAACAAATTAAATATTGTTCTGTATGGGTTAAAGAACTTATTATAATTATTGTGCCAAAGTGGACACTGTAGCCTGGGTTTTATTTATATTATTTCAAACTTCTTGGCTCTCCCATTGTTAAACAGTTTCAAAATCACTGGCTTGGTAGTTTAACATCAATATAGGATTATGTAATTCTTGGTATTCTCTATTTATGCTAGTAGTAGGAGGCTCATTACTGTTAGCAAACCCTCCATAGAAACTACATTTTGGGGGCTGGAGAGATAGCATGGAGGTAAGGCGTTTGCCTTTCATGCAGGAGGTCATCGGTTCGAATCCCAGCGTCCCATATGGTCCCCCGTGCCAGCCAGGAGCAATTTCTGAGCGTGGAGCCAGGAATAACCCCTGAGCACTGCCGGGTGTGACCCAAAAAACACAAAAAAAAAAAAAAAAAAAGAAAGAAACTACATTTTGGAGCATGGTCAAGATCATGATCTCTGATGAAACTAACATATTCAAATACAATTGAATACCTAATAGGTTCCAAGGGTCAGACAGTAACATGGAATTCTATCTGAAAATAATATGACATTTTTAGGGCAACATTCTGTAAGGTTTCTACTCCAGATCCTTTTATATAAAAGGATCATGATGGATAATAGGATCATGGATATAGGTCATTTTCATGTATAGTAATGTATAAAAGTTTATTTGTTTATTAATCATCTAAACTTGTATTGATATTAGGAATGGCTTATGTATTTTCATAAGTCCAAAGTTTATTATAAAATTAGTAAGATATGCCAAATACATAAATATATTCTATGCCTTTACTATTAAAAGGGTATATTCCCATATACAGATACTCCTTGCTTAACGACCTACCTGTTTAGCAACCACTTGCACTTACAACTGTCTCTTCACTGTTATTTTATTTTAAATATCCTTTTTCCATCTTGTATACTCTACAAGTAGAGTACTATGGTTTTTGGTGCTTTCATGTACCTACTTTACTACTTTATATTCTGTAATACATTGCAGTACTGTGTGTAAATTATACAACCTAGCAAATTAAAACAAATGGAAGTTTTCAGTTTGGATCTTTCTCGTTTATTTTACTTATTCAGAATACTGTATTGTCATGTACTATGCATATACTGTACTTACTGTATCAGTACATGCAGTTCCTCACTTAATGACCAATTCACTTAATGACCAAAGTGGCTGAAACGAAACTTGATTGTTAAGTGAGGAGTATTTGGATGTGTTTATCAAAAATTAGCAAAATTGATAAATTATTATTAATAATATTAAGTATTATTTAATATTGATATTAACTTTAATATTGATATTTCTAATATTTATTTATTTATTTTGGTTTTGGGCCACACCTGGTGATGCTCAGGGGTTACTTCTGGCTATGCACTCAGAAATCGCTCCTGGCTTGGAGGACCATATGGGATGCTGGGATTTGAACTACCTCTGTCCTGGATCAGTTGTGTGGCAAGGCCAAATACCCTACCGCTGTGCTATCACTCCAGCTCCAATATTTCTATATTTATTAAAGTTCAGCTTATTCAAATATATTATTAATTTATTTTAAGTAAGTTTGCAAATTATGAGAAATATTTAAATATGAAGCAAAATGGTTGTTCAGGATATTATTTGTTCACACACTCATTAGACAAATATTCATCTGATGCCTCCTATGTGCTAGATTGGTAAAATACCAGTCATAAAAATCAGGGAATCAATGAGATATGGCTTCTGTCCTAGTGGGTATTATATTCCAGGCAGAACGGAAGAGGCAGTAGTTAAGTTTTGTACAAATGTATTCTATTTCTGTACCCTCTATGCTATGTTTAAAATCAAGCAGAAGGAGATATTAATAGATACAATAAATTAAGAGATAATTTTTCTACTTGAGATTAATCTGATTGTAAACAAACAGACTATTAATGAGAAATAAGTAGAAGAAAAATCAATCTTATTATTAAGAGTAGATAGATCTATAAAAAAATAATGACAGCTTAACTGAGTCTTTGAAAAAGGATGAATTTTGATGCAAAAAGTGGGAATAGATTTTTAATAGTTTAATTTAAATAAATAAATGAATAATGAGGCACATACTTTAGGAACACAACATTGCAAATGCAGTATAGAAAGGGACAGCATAGAAGGGAAATGTTTGGTCTCTGCTTGAATAAATGAATTATTAGCTTTTTAAAAATGCCCCTCATGATACCCAATGTCATTCAATGTGGAATAATTTTGAGAGGAAAAGTAAAGCAGAGGCACTAAATGAAAACATGTTTAATGATAACAAATAGGTTTATCTTAACCCAGAGAGATTAGAAAAAATGACCTTCAGAATTAAATGTCACACAGATGAAAATATTTCAGTTCAAGGTGTGGAGCCACTTACCTCTGTTTTTGCATGTAATTTGTATTAACAGAAAGCTATGTCACAATTTCACTGTCAAAAAATTTTTGATAAAAATCCCAAATCTCATTTTAATACTGTCTATGGAGTGAGAAAATATTTTATGGACTTTATTATTTACCATGCCTTCTTTGAAACATTTCTAAACACATAGAGAAGGACGATGATTGGGAATAAAATATCATCAAATATCTATCTGAGCTACAGTAGATATGTTAAATTAGAAAGCATTATATAATTAATAAGAAGTCAAGGATAAGCTAAGGAAATCCTCAAACTTCTTGATGAATACCTGTCCTTTAACTCTGTAATCTATATTATGGGCTCTAGACTCAAAATCAGGATCATAAGCTTAGGAGAATAAAGAATCCCATTCTGATACTTAATACAGTAAAATCCACAGGAAATCCTCCCATCTATACCATATTATCCGGTCACCAAATGGAAAAGATCTGATTCTTCAATCAAAAGAGATTTCCCTTCTTTTTTTCTTGGTTTTGGGGTCACTTACCTGGCAAGGTTTGGAGGTTATTCCTGGCTCTGCACTCTGGAATTATTCATGACAGTGCATAGGATATGGATATCATATGGAATGGCGTCAGCCTCCTATAAAGCAAGCTCCCTATACACTCTAGTATCACTCTAGCCCCACGAGATCTCCTTTATTACAGCTGGCATCTTGTGACTATCAGAGACAATTACCTATCAAAATAAAAATGACATTTGGGTTATGCATTTATTGTATTAAATAATTTACATTTTTTCCTGCTTCATGCTCTGTACTTAGTTTTCACTCTTAGAGGGAACTAGCAGATCATATGTGCTGCCAAGAATCAAACCTAGTTCAGCCGTATTCAAGGCAAATACCCGTTCTACTTGAGTAACTCTTCAGTTCTTATTCTCTATCCCCTCTATTTGTGCATCAAATCTACTTGAGGAAACTGAATCTTGAATAATTAAATAATATTATTAAAAATCACAACAGAGGTCAACGAATTCAGATCCACTGACTTTAATTTTATAGTGCCATGTCAACATCTAGTCTCATTTGCTAATTTTTATTTTTCACTTTACTGTGAGCCACATGCAGTAATGGTGAAAGAACTGTATCTATGTGGAATTCCTGGAAGTAGTGAACCAACTCTGGCAGATGAAAGTTGGAATTGTATCATTGAATGAAGAGACTGAGGAAGGCAAAAGTGGTGCTGAGCAGTCACCTACAGAGTTTTATCTCTAATATCCTGGGATTATCTCTGCCAGATTTCTAACAATAAGCTCTAAAAGGGAGTCATGGAGTGCCCCCTTTTAGGAAGAAACATTCAGTAGGTAACATTTGTGCAACTATAACATACAGAATGCATAAAAATGCAGTTGAAAGTGCTCTTTTATGTAAGTACCTAGTGACCTTTACTTCCTCTTTTATCCTGCTTTCAAATTGGGATAAAATGAAGATCATTGTGAGAAATGGATGTTGTCTATGAATTCAGAAGAAAGAGGAGGTAAAGTGAGAAAAAGTGACTAGAATTCTCCAAATGAAGGCAGGCAGGTTACATCAAATCAGAGTTTTGAGTGTGGATATCAATGTGTGAGATAAATTTAAAATTTTATAAATGAATGCAAAATTGAATTTTAATATTACCATGAGCAGGCTCTTTATATTGCTTGTAAAAAAATGCCCTGTAAAAGTTAAGAAAAATAAGATAACATTTGTAAAGGTTGTAGCCAAAAAAATTTTTCTTTATTCAAGTCCCAATTTTTTATAAACAAGTAAAAACCAAAACATAATGCTTAATATTAAAAAAACTAAAATCAAACTATACATTTGACCCTCTTAGAATTTGAAATAATTACAAAATATATTTATTGTAAGAGGTTGACATATTATAAAATAAATCAGAATAATTTCACATGTGTCATAAATAACCCAATATGTGTTACATGATGTAGAAGGATCAATGAGTTACATAACTACAAGCTACCAAAGTCAGAAGTATACAGAAGTTAACTTGACCGCATAGTTTATGCTTCTTTCATAACCTATGTTTACCCCACTAAGTCCGACTTACAGAAAATCTGCATTGGGTGCTAGGATGACAAATAATATAGTTTATTTTTACATTCTACCACTTGATCCTATAGCAATTTTGACATTATTTTTGAAGATAGTATTTGATTGTCTAAAGATTCATTTATATTTAGAGAAATGAGGTAGACATTATCATTTTTCTCCAAATTATTCTCTGGAGAAAAGGAAACCTAAGAGACAGCATAAAGAAGAGTTTACTGGAATTTCTTACAGAAAAGAGTTCACAGTAATAAAGACAGCTGGTACTTAAGCAATAGTACATCTGTCAAGGTATGTTTATCTTGCATGCAGTTGACCCAGGTTCAATACCGAGCACCCCATATGGTTCCTTGAGCCCACCTAGACTGGTCCCTGAGTACACAGCAAAGAGTATACCCTGAATATGGCCCCAAAATAAAACAAAATAAAACAAAAATATGGCAATGAAAATCACTTGACCCAGGTTCAATACTGAGCACCCCATATGGTTCCTTGAGCCCACCTAGACTGGTCCCTGAGTACACAGCAAAGAGTATACCCTGAATATGGCCCCAAAACAAAACAAAATAAAACAAAAATATGGCAATGAAAATCACTTATGGCAAAGAAGTGTCCTTGAAAAATGTGATGAAAAGTTAATGTTTTAAGTTGTCTGGATGTGGTCTAACAGGGTTATTTCCTTGAAGCAAAATCAAGGCCCTGCGGAAAAAAAATATCTAAGTTCTGGAACTGGAAAGGTAGTGCAACAGTAATGTATTTGCTTTGCATACCTCCAACATGTGTTCCTCAGAGCACTTGCCAGGAGTGAGCCCAGAACTAAGAGCCAAGAGAAAGTTCTGAGTACAATCAGGTAAGTCTCAACTTCCATAAAAACAAACAAAAATACTCAAGTTTTATGTAAATGAAGGGCATTATTTGTTTAGAATATGGATATGGATTCACATTATAGCTCTTAATTACTATTAAACATATAGTGTCAGTATTAGTACATTTTCTAAAGTTTACCAATGTATTAGATAAGATGTGACCTGCTTTGATGAAGAAATCCACTAGTATGAAAGAATATGAAAATTAAAAGAAAACTCCAATTCAAAGGCATTTATTATAACTTTTGCTAATCGGAAATACATGTAGCTGCCAAAATCCAGAAAGTAGATAAGAGCTAGAGGTATTTTAGAAAAGTACAATGTGAAACTTCTGTTTAGATTATACTTTGTAACTTAGAAAAATTTTGAAAAATTTTAGACCAGGTACCCAAAGGAAAATATGGTTTTTAGTGAGGGCAATTTTAAAAAATAAATAATAATATAAGCAGTTGATGTATTTGCAAACTTGTATGTGGAATCGAATTAAAATGGTTATATAGGGGAAAATGATCTTTAGTAAATCGCCATCATCATCATAGAGTCAGTGTACCAAGTTAGCTCATGGTCTATTCATTTTATAAAATACAGAATTCAAAAGTCAGTTGGCAGTTTTGATTTTACACTTAAATTGCTGTTGAATACCTGCAGTAGCATTAATGGCAGAAACCTACATCTTACAAATCAGAGGTCTTCACATCTTTAAGAATGAAAAGGAAAAAAAAAGCAAATAATAAAAGTAATACTTTCCCCTCTCACCCTTATTTTCTATGTCCATTTTTCTTGCTGTTGGAGTAGTGTCCTGGAATGATGAGCAAGTTGAATCATATACTCAGGAAAGTCATCTCACAATTGCAGAAATGTTCAAGGGCCTATCCAAATTGCCTGGACAGATGATCTGGGGGACAATATAGCATAAGGAAAGTAAAGAAGATTTTATAAGCTTGAGTCCATTGTTTGATTCCTTATCCTTATCCTTTAAATGTGTTTCTTGGTCAAAAGTGATGTTGCATGGAATTAAGGATGGTAAAACTGGCATACTGATAGAAATCAGAAAAAGAAAATTTACATCCAGTAGATAATTTTTTTGGGGGGAGCCACAGTTGGTTACTCTTGGGGTTACTCCTGGCTATTCGCTCAGAAATCGCTCCTAGCTTGGGGGACCATATGGGACACAAAGGGATTAAATCGCTATCTATCCTAGGTCATGCATGCAAGGCAAATGCCCTACCATTTGCAAGACCAGTAGATGATTTTTCAATTGATAAAATAAATAGTTACTTCATTATGGTTGAGAGTCATTATTAATAAGCTGCTATCAAGAAGTTGCAACATTATCTTAAGAAATGGTGCCATTTTTTAAGGCTTAATGTTAGTCTCTGTTCTCCAAAATTTAGATGATCAGCACTAATTGAAGCCATGTCATCCTTGGTGAGGGGAAATGCTGTTGCCTAGTTCATGTGTACTCTCCCATCCACTCTGGAACCACTATAGACACAGACCCAATGAGAGAATACAGGGCTGATTGATGCAAGAAAGTTCCCAGCATCATTAGAATTGATCTTCTACCCATTTGATAACCAAAGATTTCTTTTGTAGTTGATTCTCTTTGGTCAGAAGTTATGGGACAACGAAAACCTTCATATATTTTAACCACATTGCCAACAATAAGTCACCTTGTTAGGCTACTAATGTCAATCCCCAGATTTTCATGCTTCAATAGATCATGAAACAACTAGCTATTTTATTTAATAGTATCCAACTAATTAACAGAAAATTAACAAAGATTTTTTTCAGAAGATAAAATCTAATCATTATTAATGAATATATTTATAATTACATATAAAAATCAAAAAACAAATAAGAAAATTTAGATATATCATTGATTTCAATATCAAAATTCAAATATAAATGTCAATCTAATTTGCACACAAATAACTTATTATGTAGAAAAATCAGCAACTTAAATCATAAAATATATAAAAATAAACCTCATAAACTATGTCAAATGTCCACACTAAGAAAATTACAAAATACTTTGGAAAAAGATTCTGTATACCTGTATCCCGAAGCTGTCAATTATTTATCACAATCCAAAACTCAGAAAATCCAAATTTCAGCATATTTCTTTATGAAATAAAATGAACTGATAATAAAAAATAATCCACTATTTTCAAAATATTTAAGAAAATAAAAATTAAGAGAGTCCTAAATTTTATATCTTGCACAGTTCAATCCCTGTAATTGCAAATGATACACAGAGCACTGCCAGGAATGATTCCTGAGCTCTGAGAGAAGTGTAAGAACTGAATACAGGCCTACTAAAACAGACAAACAGATTAACAAATAATTCAATTAAAAAATCATAAGTGTGTAGGGCAATTGCATGCAGCCAACTGGAGTTCAATCTCCGGTATCCCATTTAAACCCACACCCCTCCAGAAATAATTCCTTAGTGCAGAGCCAGGAGTAAACCCTGAGTACCACCAAGTGTGGCCCTAAACAAAACAAAACAAAACAAAAAGTAATAAAATGAAATAAAATGATACTAAGGTAATTTTCCTAAGCCTGCATAACTTTATAAAATTGTGGTAACTGAAACATTAATCAAGAAGGTCAGAGCAGACAAACAAAAAAGGGGAATTGACTAAAAATATAGGTATATGTGAATAAATGCCTGGCATACATAGCCTACAAATGTCATATGATAATAGACTACTCAATAAAAGATACAGTGAAGAGATGGGTTTCTTTATGAAGGTAAAATCTAAAAATAACAGAACTACTTTACATTATGCAAAAATAATTATGCATTAGATATCTCATAGACAATTCTAATTATGTAAGAACTCATGATACTGTCACATAAAAAAGACCAAATTTTTAATGATTTTTGATTATACATAACAAGGTCAGTATGTGAAAGAAAAATAACACAATAGAAAAATATGAGAAAATTAGAATAAGCACTCATCAAAAAAGAACTCATCAAATAAAACTGAGGATAAGGAATCAGAAAAATATGAAATAAAATACTGAGGCGAATACATGCATATATATGACTAGAAAAATTCGGGAAATTTGACCTTACAGTCTTCTCAAGGATAAAGGCACAAAAACCTTTTATATTCTATGTGGTATGAATATTAATTTCTAAATCTAATTTAGAGGGCAATTAGAAACAGTTTAATTGAAATGAATGTATGCTATTGTATATGAAATGAACATATCCACAAGGAGATATTCGGTTCATTGGTTGCAATGTAGAAAAGCTCACGTATATTCATTATGGGAGGTGGTAGTTATGGTTTTGATAAATTCACAAAGCATATGCTTTCTCAGGTTATAGAGGTATATATCTTGTTAAATATACAACTTTATTTGTTACTCATCTCTTAATAAAGCTGACTGCAAATTAAACTGCAAATTAAAATAAATGTAAATTAATTAAATTCTTAAAAATTGCAGTTAGTGTTTAAAATATGAACTAGCATAACTGTCTAAGTAATATGGTATATGAATATGTAAACTACTATAAATAGAGGAAATTCAGAACTTTCTCTTCACAATGTTGAATAAAATAATTAACTGTGAAGTGATTATATATATATATATATATTACCTGATAGCATTAAGGTAAATTAAAAAATGTCAGTCAAAGCCCCTATGGAGTGTTATGAGAACATATACATTAAATCAAGATATAAATTTATTATAGGGTGGATGCCTTAAATAATCGAGTCACAAAGACCTTTTTCCTAAAGCCTGCTGGAGCCTAAAAGATAGAGCATGTTTCTATTAATTCAGGATATTGAAAATATGTCTTTAGTATGTTCTTTGACTTATTGGGGTGGGGGGCTGGAGCCATATTAGAGACACTCAGAGATTGCTCCTGACAGTATTCAGAAATTACTTCTGGCAGACTCAGTGGACCAATATTGGATGTTTTGGATCGAAACTGGATCAGTTACATGCAAATCAAACACCCTCCCCACTGTGTTGCTGGCTATCACTCCAGCCCCTGCTTCTCGAATTTTTTTAACTTTCAAAGTAATGCATACATATATACACAAACACTATTCTTATGAACACTTGTAAAGAATGAGAAAAACATGTTTCACTATACACAAGAGCCAAAAAAGGGGGGGGGTATTGGTAATATACAACTGTGGAAAATAGTCAATGAATTTTTTTCAAATAAAAATCTTAAAAATATTCTTGTGATATTGTGAAAGATTTATGATGGAAGTTAAGATCAATGATGCAGCAGAGAGAGTAACTAGTCAAAGAATGGATGCTGAAAAGCTAAAGGAAAAGAAGTCTAAGATAACTGTGATGTTGCTAATAGACATAGATGTTTTTTCTATTGATAATACAAAAAAGAAAAATAAGATGGTAAGGGTTATATGAGATTTATATATTTTATGCATGATTTATATTAAGATTTATTAACAGTCTTCTCCTATCTGGATATTCTTTCTGTTAGACTTGGAAAAGAATCTGCTGGAATACTATCATCTAATTACCATTGCAGACCAGAATCACCCAATTCTGTTGTCATCACTATTGAATCCCATCTCAGCAGAAGAAATTAGTCTGCAAGGTGTTGGGTTGATGTATTATATATTATAGCTATTAGAGAATGTAGATTCTCAAAAAGGAAGTACTAAGCTAAAACTGCTTACTATCCTATCTGCATCTGTAGGTTTTCTTTGTAATCACTCTCTTCCAAAACTGTTATGCTGGCAAAAGATTTCTGAAGCAAGAGTGAAGCATTTGCACCAATCTTTTATACAATGAAAGTTAAATTCCAATTCCCCTTTCTCAGAAACTTATCTCCAAAGAAATGTTGAATGAGACACATAAGGAGCTTGGGAGTGAAGGAAGTGATGTGTTAGTTTCAAAAATTTATGAACCCTGACATATACCTCTGAGAGATGAATACCTGCTGTCATACAAGATAGCATAAGAGCTGCTATGCAGTGAGTTGGGGGCTGGGGTTAATTCACCTGATGATCTGATGGCTTTTATTTTCAATCTGAAATACAAAGCTAAGTTAAAGTGATAAAGGGATTGCTTGATGAAAGAATTATTTTCAAAATATTCATCTTAGACCACAATAAAAAGATATTGGAGACACATAAGGCAATTCCGAGCTTTTATTTTTATTTTTTCAATTTTAAGATCATCTCATATAAACAAGACTCCTTAGCTCATTCATATGATATGTCTCAGCCAGAGTCAGTTATTTGGTGCAGGCCATGATAGTATATCATAATTTTCATCCTGTGTGACTTAAAAATAAGACAAAATCAAATAAATTTTTTCATCCAGTCCTTCGCGTTTCTGTCCAGCTACATGTGGTACCGCATCTTGCTGTACTGCTACCACTGCCTATTCTAGAAGCTGGCCCACTCCGGCCATGGGACCACGGGAGCCTCACTGGCACATGGATGCGTCCCTTCCATAACCAGACAGACAAACGCTGCAGACACAAGCGCAGAGTGGCCAACGACAGATGGATCTCTGTCTGGTCTCTGTCTGGTCTCTGTCCAATCTGTCTGGTTTCTGTCTGGTCTCTGTCTCCTTCAGGGGTCTGTCAGACTCCGCTGCAGCAAGGTCAGGACTAGAACAACCAGCTCATAGGTTTTATGGACCTTGTCACATTTTAAAAAGTTTTTCTCTACCCCATGTCGACGCTTGGAGGTGAGGAAGCCTCAGACCTCCCATTGTCGGTGACCAACTGACCCTCCGAGGGTGCTTACACCCTTGCAGTGAGGTGGGGGTGGTGTCAGTGGGTCCAGGGGACCTGGGGTCTGCTAGGCATGTGCTCTTTCTCTCTCCCATGTGGGCCCCAGCTCTCCTGGGATACTCCTGAGCATCTCTGGGGGGAATCAACAGACACTTTCTTCACCAGAGGCACCTCCTCCCCCCATGCGGGGAGCAAAAGTTGGGGGTGGCCTTGAGCAGGAGCGGCCCCAGCTCCCCCCTTTAGAGACCCTGTCAGTATCACAGATGCTTTATTTTCTCCCGTTTGGGCAAAGTTCGCCAAATGCATCCAAGATGGTTGAGACAAGTTCAGGCGGAGTGTTGAAGGCCTGGCTGGGGGAGGAGCTGGCTCGCTTGCTCACTCGCTCTTTCACTGACTGCCCAGCCTGCCCCCAGCTGCCTTTCAGGGCTCCCCTGAGGCTCCCCTTTTCTCTGGTTGCTTCAGAAGAGGAGAAAGTTATGTCCCCACCTGTGGACACCTCCCGCTTCCTGTCAGCTGTTGGTCGCTATGTCCACATGACACACCTCCCAGGAGCTCCAAACTTAGTCACTGGCTTTGGTACTGCCTCGGCCACATTCAACATTTCTTTGGAGATAAATTATTTTCAAAAATTAAAATAATGATGATAAGAAAGTAAGCAATGCATAACCAAACAGATAAAAATGTAATTGAGACACTAGTTTAAAAACTAAACATGTTTAATAGATAAAAAATAATAAAACAGTATCTACAAGGAAACCATGTATATTTAAACAAGGCAAAAAGAAATAGGAAATTGGAATATTTATTATTATATAACTTCAACAACTATCATTAGATGACAATAAATTTATTCTACAATGTAAGTTATGACCTGATGGCAAATAAAATTACAATAGATAAAAGAGAGAAACAAAGAGTTTACTGGATGATTCATTCCTATATGCTTTCAAGTCCATAAAAAAAAAAACCCTAGAAATAAAAAGAAGTAAAGAAAATACAAGTTTATTCAGGGAAGACTGTGACCAGACAAAAAGGTTCCTGGCTAGATTAGTGGATTCACCAAAGAGCAAGAAATTTGTCTCTCCTGTTCATAGTCCCCAATAAAAGCAAGGTAGCACAAAGTCTGAAGTTATAATAAGAAAAGAACTGCTAATCAAAATCCTAAGTGATATAAAAGGGAAAAAATAAATCAGCTAGGTTTTCTAAGGACAGTAAGAAAAATTGTGTTTAGTTTTATTTTACTCAAAGTACAAAGGGAAAGGAAGGAAGGAAGGAAGGAAGGAAGGAAGGAAGGAAGGAAGGAAGGAAGGAAGGAAGGAAGGAAGGAAGGAAGGAAGGAAGGAAGGAAGGAAGGAAGGAAGGGAAAGAAAGATGAATAGAATGGATGAAAGAAAGAGAAAGAAGGAAGATCAAAGAATGAAAGAGAAAGAAAAGGAGAAGAGAGAGGGTGAGGGAGGGAAGGAGGGAGTGAGGGAAGAAAGGAGGGAAGTGAGGGAAGGAGGAAGGAAGAGAATAGGGAGTCAGTTTGATAGCTCTGTATTCATCAAGGATATTGGTTTGTAATTTTTTTTTGGCTCTCTGGTTTTGGTATCAAGGTGATATTGGCTTCATAGAAGCTGTCTGGAAATGTTCCCGCTTTTTTTTTTTCAATTTCATCAAAGAGCCTGGCCAGGATTGGTAGTAGTTCTTCTTGTAAAGTTTGGAAGAATTCATTAGTGAATTCATCTGGACCTGGGCTTTTCTTTTTGGGGAGAGATTTGATTACCGTTTTAATTTCCTCAATAGTAATGGGCGTGTTTAGATATGCTACATCCTCCTTGTTCAACCGTGGAAGATTATAAGAGTTCAAAAATGTATCCATTTCTTCCAGGTTCTCAGTTTTGTAGCATAGAGTTTCTCGAAGTAATCTCTGATTACCCTTTGAATCTCTGAAATATCTGTAGTGATCACCCCCTTTTCATTTCTAATATGGGTTATCAAGTTTCTCTTTCTTTCTTTGTGAGTTTTGTCAATGGTTTATCGATTTTGTTTATTTTTTCAAAGAACCAACTTCTGCTTTCATTGATCTTTTGGATTGTTTTTTGGTTTTCCACTTCATTGATTTCTGCTCTCAGCTTTGTTATTTCCTTCTGTCTCCCTATTTTTGGTTCCTTTTGTTGATCATTTTCTAATTTTATGAGCTGCATCATTAGCTTATTCAGGTATTCTTCCTTCCTGATGTGTGCTTGCAAAGCTATAAATTTTCCTCCCAGTACTGCTTTTGCTGTGATTATAAATTTTAAGAATTAAGCTCAAAAGAGACTTCCCTTAACGCTGAGAAGACTTAACAACAACAACGACCTGATTACAGGACAGGGCTCCCTGCATTGCCCTTTGATTGTGAGGTGAAAGGAGATGACGCTACACATCCTGACTTCAATGTAGGATATGCAGATTCCAGAATCTTTAATACAGAAATATGATACCAGCAACAGAGACTGTGTGAAAAATAAAAGTGTGTTGGGGCTACAGGCAATGTCTTGGATTGGACAATCTAGCTTGCCTGGAGCCTAGAGTTGGTCTTGTGCCAGGAAACTTCAGGGGTCGGGTCTCTTTGTATTTAGGCAAAGGTTATTCCTCTTTATGTCCCTCATATTTTGGTGGACCTATGCAAACAACAATTGCCACTCTAACATCATTTTTACTGTGCTCCTTTGACTCTAATCCTTAAAAAGAACCCACTTAAAATTTGAGGTTAACTTAAGCTAATATGCATGTACATGGAAATGTAGAAAAATACTATGCCTGTAATGTTTAAGGAGTTACGTAAGTTTTATGGCTTTAGATTGCCTTGTGTGCTGTTAAGAAATATTATAATGTGTTACAATCTGGGGACTTGAGGGACAAAGTAAGTGTACATGGATTCTGTCTTATTTATCTTAATGTTCTTTGACTGAAATTTCAAAGTTAAGGTATCAGCAAGGGGACTTCTAAGAATTATGTTATGGGTGATTGTCCTTCCACTGTAACTTTACCTTATCATCTTTCTTTGCATCTTTGTTCTCTTAATGAAAAATAAAAAATTATAAAAAAAGAATTACTCTAAAAATAGTTTAAAATCAAGGTAAAATTTGTAGATATCCAAAGTGCACCTACCAGATAGTCCTTTGATATAATATACTAACATATAGGAATACAATTAAAAAATTAAATATATAGTAATCACTATCACAAGGCCATAGATAAAAAATGAAGACTTGAATTTTTAGAAGCTAATTTGTAATTAATATTTGCTGACTGCTTATAATTTTTCAAGAAATATTTAAATGATAATTATAAAACATTTATAACCAGTCTTTCAGATAATTGTAATGTAAGTTTATTCTGTCTTCAATTTAAGGGGTAAGTTCTTAAGTGCTATGATAAAGTTGAAAGCACAGCACAGATGGCTATGTCCAAATGCTGAAATTTGCAAATATATTATCTTACATGACAAATGGGATTTTCAGATATGATTAAGGATTATGTGCAGGAGGATTAATTCTGAATTATTTTAGGTCATTCTGTGTAATCTCATAAAGATCCTTAGACTACGAGTGTTGGAGAATCAAATTAGCAAAAGGAGATGAGATGACAGAACTGAAGTTGGTAACAGATTTAAAGATGGAAAAGAAAATGGGAGAGTTAGCACAGTGTTCAAGTCACATGAAAGAAAACCTTATTTAATCCAGCCACTATATGGCCTCTTGAACCATCAAGTGGGGCCTTTGTTGGCTCCCAATTTACCACTGGATATGTAGAATCCTTGGATTCTCTTGACCAAGCACTGAACCATGTAGGTTCTCTGGGTGCCTATATAATGCTTGGGAATCTCTTCCCAAAATAAAGAAGTCAAGGAAATTGGCTAAGTGGCTAAAAACTAAAAACAATAAAGGGAAGAAATTGTCTCTTAAAGATGTTTGAAAGATTGGCATTAATCTTAGAGTTAATCTTAAAGTTAAGAACTTACTTTCATTTCAGAAAATTCCTTTCAGACTTCAACATTCTAAGATACATTAAAATTAATTATTAAAATTATAAGATAAATTTATGTTGTTTGAACCACCAACTTGGCTGTGATTTGTTATAACAGCAATAGAAAAGTGAAATAAAAGGGAAAAAACATTAAAAGAAAAAAAAGGGAAATATGTACATTTAAATAGAGCCAACAGAATCAATTCCTTTAAAATTTAATGTACAATAAAGTGAACCCTAAAGATTTCTGTAAGTTATATCAGTCTGATCTACACTGTGATGCAGAGACAGCCATGTAAAAAAAGAATGCTGGCAAATAACCACATTTTCAGCCACAGAACTAGATATAGGTTAGGCTACTTCCTCCAACTGAGCCTCCATTACTTTATAGATCCCATATGATTTAGATAAGTGATTAATTGGGATTTGCTTTTTTCATATTTCCTTTTTTTCCCCTGCTTTCTTGTTTTAAAAATCTACTTTATATTTCTTTTGTTCCATGGCTACAACACACCTGGTGGTACTCAATAACTATTGCCAGTGAGGTGCTTAGGGACAACACAGCTTAGAGAATCAATTCTGCCCTATTAGTAAATCATGTAATTCAATCTTTGAGCTATTGTTCCTATTCACCGATATTTAGATTTAAATTTACCAACACAGAGTGAGTCCACAAGATTTTAATCTTCCACCTTCAACCCAAAGGAAAGAAAGTCCTGAGGCCCCCACATGTTCTCTTAATACTCAGAACTTCACTACAGCCTGGTGATGCTTATAATGTCTTTGTTTTGTAAGTAATAAACTTTTATTTCTTTCAATTTCTCCTGAAGACTGTAGCTGTAGGGCATTTTACAATCACAAGAATCCTTTGGGAAGATTCAGTCATTATAGGGATTTAAAAAAGAAAATATCTATAATATGAGTATCTGCAAACAGGTGAGTGCCCTAAGGCATTTCAAGTCATTACCATTACTATCAATGCACTGAGAATGACAAAAACACCTATTTGCAAAATTAACCCATATAATAAAGCTTAAAAAAATTGACACTCTCTAAAGTTTTTAATATGATGGGACTGGATCTACTTAAAACAAAATTCTTTTTCAAGATGAAAGTAATTATGTTATAAAGAACAAAAGCAGTTATACCAAAATCTGAAATAGCATTCCAAACATTAGGATTTTTTAATCTAAGAAATAATTTATTTTAGTTGCTGTCTCTGGCATTATTCTTACCAGAGTATACATTTTAATGCAAATTGGCATCTCATAGATACAACTGCATAGATATTTAGTTCACTTCTTACAGATAGAAAAGAGAGCATAAAATGTAACCAGGAATTGTCAGAGTCCAAGGATTCAGTATATTGTGGGCATTTTGCCTTCCCAAACTTTATCTACAGAGCCCAGGAATTAAACTTACATCTCTGGGCTCTGAAATTTGGGGAGATCTGTAATCTAAGTCATGACAATATTATATTCTTTATAATACACCTTTGTGGAGAAGAGAAGAGAAAGAGAGAGAGGAAAAGAGAGAGAAAAGAAACAGAGGGAGGAGAGTGAATGAGAGAGAGAGAGAGAGAGAGAGAGAGAGAGAGAGAGAGAGAGAGAGAGAGAGAGAGAGAGAGAGAGAGAGAAGTGAGTGGGTAATTGAACCCAGCACCAAGTTCTTGTGTTACTCAAGATAAAAAGTGGGAACAAAAAAAATCAAGACAGCATACTTGATCAACAAGTACAATTTATTAAAATGAAAGTTCAGATATGACAGTGATAATATCAAAAGAAGGGAATGATAGGATAATTTAACTAAGGTAGAAAATGTTCACAAAAATTTGGGCCAATGTAGTTTGTTTGATGTAGGTGGTACTGGAATTTTACCTTAATATTGGCATTACAGGCTTGCCATTAGTGCTATATATCACTAGCAATTACTTATACAGCTAAGGAATCTGTGAGTTTACATTTATATCAATATCAAATCAATCCATTAACAGGCATGGGACAAATTTAAAACAAACTACTAAATAAAATAAATGTATTAGTGAAGTCTATATCCAATTGTGAGGGAAAATTGAGGAAAACTCAATAAAAAACAGCTGACAAAAAATGTACTGGCATCAAAAGAGAAAAACAAGGTGGTAAAGACATAATCCCAAGAAAGGTGCAAACAAGATAAGGGAGATTTACCTTGTTTGGGATCTTGACGACAGGCATGGTGGAAGCTCACAGACTAACCCAGCAAGGTACCTGAAGCAAGCCAGATAAATAGATTAGGGTAAACACTTTATTTTTCAAAATCACAATAGCCTTAACAGCAATTTAGCTTGTGTAAGAATGTTTGTTCATTTGTTTGAAATGTATACAAACAAAGATGTGGACTTTTTTTCTAGTCAAGAGTTCCCAGGGCTACATATATTTTTGATGGGGGAAGAGGAATAAACACTTCTTTTCCACCAACCGAGGCTACAATCTTGATTTTTGACTATTTCCTATAGGTTTACATATGACTAAATATATGATTATCATATGACTATATGATTCCAACTACATGACATTCTGGAAAAAAGAAAACTATAAAGATGTAAAAGATAAACAATTTGTATATATTGCTGTAAAGCAAGGAGGTCAGAGCACAGAAAAAATTTAGAGCCGTGATGTCACATTTAATGATACTATTTTATTAAAAATAAGACATATATTTGCTCTAACACATTAGAAGTACAACACTGAGAGTTGTTCTAAATGGAATCTCTGGATCTCAGATGATAATACATTAGCCAAAAGTTACAGACGAAAACAACCATGCCGCTCTAGCAGTGGATGCTTATAATGTGCAATGTATGTATGTGATGAGAGACAGAAGGTAAAATCCTACATTAACTCAAATAACTGTGAACTTATATTTATTATACAATACATATTTTATTATCTATACACTTGCTTTTTATCTTCATCACCACATAACTTAGCCAAGGTAGGAAAGAGTTCATAAGACAATAGTTTAAAAAATGCTATTTTTAATATATTTTTTGTTTAAGTAACATGATTATAGTTGGGTTACAGTCACAAACAGAACACCCCCCTTCACCAGTGTAACATTCCTCCTTCCCATCTCCTGCCTGTATTTGAGACAAGCATTCTAGTACAGTTATTTGTTTTTAAGTTTAGTAAATTGGTTTTTTTTTCTTAAAGGATAAGGGTTAAAGAAAAAATAGTAAAGGTGTGACAGTGGCAATCGCTGTTGTTTGCATAGGCCCCAAAATATGGGGAAAATGAAAAATAAAAATCCTTGGCCTGATTACAAGAAGGCCTCACCCGCAAGGTTTATTGGCATAAGACCGACTCTGGGCTCCAGGCATACCAGTCTGTCCAAACCGAGTCATTTTCCATGGTTCCAGTGAAACTTGTTTACACTTTAGCTGTTGTTGGTATCAGGTTCCTAATTTAAAGATTCTGAATTCTATGCATTTCTTTCATCGAAGTCAGGCTGATGTGGACTATCCTCTAGTTTCAGTTCACCATTAGATGTGAAGCGATCTGTCCTGCAAGCAGGCTCTTGCTGAGTCGTCTGGGTGTTGAGAGCACTCTTTGGAGTAAATCAATGCCAGAGCAGTAGTAGGTCTTCCCTGGTAGAGGTTTGGATCCTGGTAATGTTATAGACAATTGTGGTTATTTCCATAGATGTTATCCATTGTTCAGGGGGTGTATGGGCAATGCCCATTCTTCTGAGGCCTAAGCCAAATCATTATGCCAATGTTCAGGGTATAAGGCCTAACTGCATTACCAAATTTGTGTTCCAATTTCTATTAGATAAGAACTTGTTTGCATATGTATTATTTTCCCATTTTAATGTGCCTATGCAAAATAGAAACAATGCCACAAGATATTGTTGGTGCATCTGGGGGCTGACAAATAAAGTCCACCATTCCCCATAACTTGGTTCAAACATGCATTCTATACAGAGATACTCTTCTACCAGTATTGCTTATAAAACAGATCTCATAGGGGGAAAATCAAACAAACAATCAAATAACAAAACCAGTGGACAAAATTGTCACTATATGAGGATATTCAAAAAGAGTTATAGATGTTAAGGAAATACATATGAGGTATACAAAGGAGATACACGTGTCCCTTTTATGTTTTAGAAATAGTCAAGAGGGAGGGTGTTGTTTCTGAGACACCACTTTGGTCTGTTTATTTGTCAAACAAAGAGCGCATAGAGCCATGTTATCCCTGAGTTGCCTGCTGAAGCTTCTGACTACCCAAGAGGCGCTTGCTTCCTAATTGCTGGAAGGCGAAAGTTCACCATTCCCTCCCCATTCCCTGTAGGAACGGGGAAGCCTGGGGTCTCCTTTAAACTGCTCCTCTCCTGAAAACACTTGCTGGGACCCTGAACAGGTGGTCAGGGATAACCCTGGGGACCAGAAGGAAGGAGAGAGAAGGCTGTGGGGGACAGTCGAGACTGCATCTTCCCCTAAACTTGGCCAAAAAGCCTACTGCATGGAGCCATGTCATCTCCGTGTTGTCTGCTAAAGCTTTCAACTCCCCCAGAGGCTTTTGCTTCCTAATTGCTGGAAGCCGGAAGTTCACCAGTCCCCTCCAAAAATGCTATTTTTAATAGAAACTTAATCATATCATTAAGAGATACCAAATTCCAAGATGCAAATTATAGTTTTGGTGAAAAACTTCCAAGTTAAGTCAATGTTTTAATTATTTTCATTATTTACTTATTTATTTTAAAAAAGCTGATAAATAAGACTTTAGCACTTCAGATATTTACTTTAAATAATTATAATTAATTATTCCTTGCTAACAAATAAAACTATTACTCCAAATTTGGTGCAAAGTTTATTTTGTTCACAGTGCGAGTTTTGGTAGAGACACCAACTTGAAATATCAAATGCAAAGATTAAGAGAGTCCAATCTCAGGTTACATTGAATTGTTTGTTGCTTTGTTGTTGTTTTTTTTTTTGTTTGAGTGGGATTTTTTGTTTTTGTTTTTGTTTTTTTTTGTTTTGTTTTTTGGGCCATACCCGGTGACGCTCAGGGGTTACTCCTAGCTATGCACTCAGAAATAGGACGCCAGGGATTAAACCGTGGTTCATCCTACATGCCTAACTGCTTGTACCACTGCTCTGGCCACTGTTTGAGTGGTTTTTAAGACTTACTCCTGGCTATTAGTTTAAGGATAACTCTTGGCAGTGCTTCGGGGAATCATGTATGGTTTGGGAATTAAACCCAGGTCAGCCATGCACCTGGTAAGCACCTTACCTTTTGTATTACATCTTGGTATATATAAAACTTTATATGATCTTAAAAAAAAAAGCACAATGTGCTCCAATCAGACAAAAAAAAAGTATGAGAACAGTGCCAGTTTGCATTAGAGTCAAAAGGGTATCTTACTCTAATAACCATGATCTTCTTTAGAAATTTTGCTTAGGACACCCAACTTCAGGTCAGATAAAGTCAGCAGTAGTGATTTTGGTCTCTCTTTCATTTCCCTCTTTCTAATGATAGTAACTCCTATATATAGTCTTCAAAGTGAACCCCTGTCTCCCTTTGCAGAACTCCCACTGCTGCTCTGTAGGTTCTCTGCATGTGTAGGCTCCTAACACAGCATGAAACACTCTGTCTATAAGCAAAGAGATGTACAATTTTAAAAGTATGGATGGAAAGCAAAAGTAGGCTGGCAATAAGGTCATTGTAACAAATATCAAAGTAAGAGTTTTCTAATATAACCAATGAAAATGTCTCCACTAACTGAGGATGCAAATAAAGTTGTGATACTTTTAGTTTTTCCTGCTATTCACAGGAAACTCCATTCCTTATTGCTTAAAAGTTTAAAGTTTCTCTTTAATACTTTTTTTTTTGTTTGTTTGTTTTTGAGTCACACCCGGCAGCACTCAGGGGCTACTCCTGGCTCTACACTCAGAAATCACTCCTGGCAGGCTGGGGAGACCATATGGGATGCCGGGATTCAAAACACCATCCTGTATGCAAGGCAAACGCCTTACCTCCATGCTATCTCTCCGGCCCCTGTCTTTAATATTAATACTCACCTGTGACCTCTCTAACTACATATGAACCCAATTGTCATACTTTACTCAAGGAGCTAAATGCTTTTCTAATATCAAATTTGGAATAAACTAGACTAGTTCATTTGTTATTGTTACAAATCCTTCTGTATGGTCCCCTGTATTTTAGTTGCTTTTACTGCAGTGATGCATATTTATTGAATCTCAAATTCCTCATGGAGAATTATTCTCATTTTTCTGAAATGGAGACCAAGGTTTACAGCTGTTAAAAGTCTCAGCATGGGGCCGGCGAAGTGGCGCTAGAGGTAAGGTTCTGCCTTGCGAGCGCTAGCCAAGGAAGGACTGCGGTTCGATCTCCAGGTGTCCCATATGGTCCCCCCAAGCCAGGGGCAATTTCTGAGCGCTTAGCCAGGAGTAACCCCTGAGCATTAAACGGGTGTGGCCAAAAAAAAAAAAACAAAAAAAATGTTTCAGCATACATGTCCTAAGATTGAAAGTAGCCTGAAAGCTTCAAATAAATATTCTAAATTATTCTGCCTGCTGACTTTCCAATATTCAACTCTCCAAAACATGGGTCACATTTAAACTTTTAAAAATTCTAAGAGCCTATTAAACCCGAGTAGAGAAATTCATTTTCTTTTCAGCTTCATACATAAGATCTGCACTCAATAAGACCAAAATGCTTTTCAATTCTAAGGAAGTGTTCTTAGAAATTCAGGGCAGTTCTCTTCTCTGGTACAACTCATGAAATATAGTATTTATGCTGCTAAAGTAAGAAAAAAAATAAAATATTGGTTACCTACAGGGCAGCCCTTGGGTAAAGCATCTGGTAATCCTAAGAATAGAACATTTTGTTTCTTGCTTCCTGAAGAATGCAATTTATCAAAAACAAGACTCCACTTAGTTGTTCTGTGAAATATTTTTACTCACTACTTATTTCATCAAACTTTCATATTCCTACATAATAAAAAATAAAGCACAGGAACAGATGTATCTGTTCAGTGATCCACTTAATTTACATAATCTCAATTAATCCCCCCAAATAATAGTATAGGTAGTTTTATGGAGAAAAGATGCTTTAATAAACGTGGCTAGCTGACATCAAACTCAAACTATGTGAGTTGCAGACATGATTACCAGATATACTTAATTAATTCTCAGATCTATTATTTCGCCCAATACTGAAATAGTTTCATTTGAGAGTTACCTATCATGAAACTCCAGGGTTAATTAATATCTCCACATAGAGGTTTCACAGCTCTCAAGAATCAAAGTTAAGAGTCAATCCTTCCAAATACTGAGCCTGTTTTCCTCAGCATTTCTCTGCTTTAAAGAATAAGAACAAAATCACATTGCATTAGTTGTTCCATCTGGCTTCATGACTTTGCTTTCTTCCCATCAGCCTGGGAAAGAAGAGAGGCAGTCACTAGTGGAGGCCATCAGTCATTTGGAAGTAACCCTGAATGGTGCCCATTAGCCTTAAAGACAGGTTGTTTGGGTACACCTTTCAGAAATTCTCCTTTCAATACAATTACTATCTTGTCCCTGTTATCAAGGAACTGTCAGCAAGCACTTAAGGAACTCCCTTGCTTGCTAAAATGCCCCACAGGCCAATGGAAATTCTCTCTCAATCAAGAGCAGAATGTCTTTCTGATTGGGAAGCAGCTGAGCCTGTATAGCCAGGTCTCACCTTCCCAGCCCTCTGAACTCCCTAAAAGGATGCAAGAAACTAGGGGTGAAGAGCTTCAGAAGAGAACCCTAAAATGTCCTTCGCTCTGCAGTCTCTAAAAATATTCAAAACATTCACTTTTAGGAACAAAACTGAAAACAGAAAACAGGCCAAAAGATAACCTCTTTCACTTTTAAAATTTTTATTTAAAGAAATGTGTTATAGTTTTAGTTTTGGATACATAATATTTCGATATGAATCCCATCACCATTGTCAACTTCCATCACCAGTATTCCCATGCTACTTTGTCCCCCAACCCTGCAACCCCTGCCTGCCTCCTTGACAGGCACATTACAAAGTTGGTGGTTGCAGCTTAGATCTCAGTGTTGTTGAGTCTAGCTGTGTATTTATAGCTCAACCACTCTCCCACATCACCAGGATAACCAAAGCCAGACCCTTGTTTCTCTAGTATTTCCCTTTATCATCTTCTTCCTTCTTGCATTGAGTTCTTTCCTTCTCTGTTCTTCTACTGGCTAAATTCTGGGCTTAAGAATGATCTTGGCAGTCCACTTTACTACACTACATTTCTTCATGTAATTAGTCTATAGACCATAGGTAAGTAAGACCATCCTGTGTTTGTCCTTCTTCTGGTTTACTACACTCAATATATCTTCCAGTTCCAACAAGGTTGTAGCAAATTGGAAGATTTCATCAAAAACCTCCATTACTTCCAGGGCTAGGCATTCCTTCAAGGCTTAAAGGAAGTTGGAAATAATTTCAAATAACTAATCTATATTATCTACTAGTATCAGGCATTCCATATACCTTATGTAAATCATTGTGTTTATAACTGATGGAAAACCTATGGTGAGGTTTTTGAGTTTAAATAATTTAAAAGACTGTCCTAACAGCAGTAGCTCTCTGAGGGCAGAGCTGTTCTTTCTAATGCACAAAGCTCTGTCCCAGAAGACCCCCTCCTGAGTGTTTAAAAATAAACTCAGATTAGAAATGCAGGGGTAACTGAGAAGGGCAGGAAATCATATCCAGGCCCAAAAGAGACACAATCTTCCTCCCACATCCATCTCAGCTATCTTCTTTCCTTTCCAAAACCTGGTGAATATAGTACTGTGTATTGTGAGGAAGAAAAACAAGACCCTGAGCTTTGCTGCCCTGTCTCAAACCAGTCACAAGCTAGTCATTCTGGGCTCATGATCCTTCCTCTTTGGATTTCAATTCACAGAGTTCTAAAGGAAGCTTTGGACTTGAACTTGTTTCAAGGCTCTGAAGTTCAAGTGAGGGATCAAATCCCCAAATGCAGATGGTTATAATAATACTGTAGCTTCAGATAAACTATTAAACTACCTGCTTCAAAAATTAATAAGTGGAGGCAAAATTACAATGAAGGTTTATTTTGTCAGTAAATTTTAACCTAAATCACTGAAGATTAGAGAAATTCATAAAACAATATATGCAAAATTTTAAACCACAAGTTGTTTCTGCTTCTGGAAGATAAAAGTTAAATATAAAATAATATTTTATAGCCTATAAAATCCACATTTGCTATATAATTAAGATATCACAAGTCTTTGTAGCAGATATTTGTGTTCTCAATTAAAATATGGGAGGTATAAATGCCCAGAGGGACAAGGCTATTAGAGTGTGAAGACTAAAAGTCTTATCTTCACTCCAGGAGTGATATTTTTCATACCTGCATAATTTTCCTTAAGATTAATAATCAATAACAACTGTTTTTACACTGTAAGGAGTTAAAATCAACATTTACCTTAAAAAGCATCACTAGGTCTAATTAATAAATTGTGTGTTTGAAAAGACAAAAATCTCTGAAAGTTTGAATTTAAACATGGATAATGAGATCCCAATATTTCAGCTTTTAATTGTTTAAGACTAAAGCTGGGAAGATAAAGAAGTATTTCTAATTTTTGCTTCAGATTATTTTAAAAATTCAAGGCTCAAGAGATCTGTGAATCTAACTCATTGGCTGGAGCACATGTTTTACAAGCACACAGACCATAGTTTGATTTTAGGAGTCACATGATTCACCAGTCATGTGATGGCATAAGGCTCCTAAGCAGCACTTTGAAGCAGCACTGCATTATGAGGCCTGAGGCCTAAGAAAACATGATTATGGCATCATCAGGATAAGTAGAAACTCATTGCATATTCACAAAATAATAATAAATTAAAAAATTTTAAACTAGCCCTGAGCATCACAATGTGTCCTAACCCTACCCTTCTTCTCAAATAATAACTTTAAACTGAGAAAAGAAAATTGAGTCTTAAAAAGTGGCCTAATGCAGGGTAGACTTAGTTTTATACAATCAAAAATATTCTGCCAAAGTGAAAACCATATCTAATATAACCTTCCAACTTTGTGACCATACTGTCATTTTTTCTATAGTCTTGTTGTTAGAATGAAACAAAACTATTATTTCCTGAAAATCTACTCACATTAAAATATATCAAACTTCTTCCAACTGACGAAGGAGTTATCTTAAGGGAGTTTTAAGTCAGTTCATCCATCCAGTAAGTTGATGGCTTAGGACTGGGTCTTCAGCCTGTCATACACTTTATAGTGAGTCAGAGATTAGAGAGTCTTTGTGATAGGCATAGGAGCAATGGCATTCCATGGGGCTCAGAACAGATGTAACCTGTTGATCTGTGGAGTGGCAATAAAAGAAGAAGTAAACTGAATGTGGAGATCTCAGGGAAGGAAGAGGAAGGAAAGGAAGTAAGGTTTTCACTACCCTGTGCTTCTCAGATTTCAGGTCTCTTCTATTATTTGGAATCTACCTTTTATGTTGAGTTGGTCGGGCCTGAACCTCACGTACATAATCACCACCAAATCATATGTAGATGCAGGTACACACACACACACACACACACACACACACACACACACACACACACACATACACAGTCTTCAACACAAAATTAAAAAAAAAGTTTTCTGGCCTTTCTGCAAAAACAGAAGAGAAACAGGAAATCACAAACTCAATTCAGGCTCTCTCTTGGCAGACATCTGTTCCAAAGCTTCTCTTGTCCCTGTTACTAGCTGCATTCAAAACACAACTATGTATGTCTGTGAAGTTGAAAACAATCAGCTTTTAATCCCAGCTAGTGAGTAGAATTAAATTTCTTGCTTATACTGAGCAATGGACCTTCTGAGGGGCTCCAATTCCTTAAGTCCACCACAAAGCTCTCTGTTACCATGCATCCTACATGGAATCAGGATGAAGGTGTCCTGAAAATGAAGTCAAAAGTGTAAGGAAATAAACAACAACAGTGCCTAATTTTGCAACTGTGTGCTGCAATTCTAGTGGAAGATGATGAAATTAGGACAGTATTGAATAGTTAAAAACAGGGGCCTTAAAATCAGTGTTGCAGCGTTTTTATCTAGGGACAGAGTTTCAAAATGCCAGGCTTTGGACTTCATTGTTATCAATTCAGAGCATATACAGCATTCATGAAAGTGCCCCTTTGAGTGCAACTAGCTGTAAAGCCCCTTGAAATGTTCTTTAAAGGTTTAACAGACTGTGAGTAGGTCTCTGGGGATGGATTAGCCCGTTCTCTCTGTAGAAAGACCTAAACACGTGCATTTATAATAGCTCTTGCATCTATCCCTGATCCCAGGAAACAGTTAAGCTTCCTTGACTTGATGACCAGAAGAAACTTTTATTTTTTTGAAAGATAAATTCTGTGTCTTTACCTTTGTTTCTTTCATTATTCCTTCTGCCCCCACCTAATGAAACTGAGAATACACTTTCTAACCATAAACTTCAATATGTAATGGAGGTCAGAGATGCTTATGTAAATTGGATGCTAGTGGTTTGAAGGCCTTCTTATGCATATATTTTTAAATAGCAATGTATTTGATTGTTAAAATATTCTTCTTCTACTTGTGACTAATAGTAACTCTGGTCGGCTCACAGAATTAAATAAGTTAAATGGGAGACAGTTTCTAAACTAAATTCTGAGAACTATATTGAATCCCTTTCTGGGTCAGAATCCTTTTAATGTCAGATCAAGGAACAACTTCAAATAGTGTAGGCTGTATTCTTGGGGCCTCTGCCAAGTTTTCTGAAATGTAAGCAATATTTTTCTGTTGAGAAACAGAGTCAATAAAGATCAAGTTATCAGTATTAAACAATATGAATCTGCATATCCAGTTATACATACATATTTATAACTAAATAGTATTTTTTTGTATGTTATACTCATTCTTTTAAAGGCTTGAAACGAGAAATGATGAAGCAAGCTCAACTTTATCATTATATACTTAGATTTTGTTTTTTTCCTGTGATTCTCAGGGCAATACTTAGAGGTTTATCCTTCCACAGTCATAGATAAGGGAACCTATACTCAAAAAAGTAATTAATAATAAAATAGTGCCTTACTTTGGAAGAGGAAAAACAACAATATCTAAATGTTTAAGTAAGTATGGCCAATGGACCATCTGCAGAAGAAAAATTTGAGTGATTTGTAAAATTCAGATCCTGGACTTCTTCAGTATTTAAATGGAAACCACATTTTCTTTTCTATGTTTTTTATCTAAAAGCAATGGAAGTACCAAACATACAATAGATACAAAAAATGATATAATTTATTTAAGTTCCTTGATTAGCACTGATATTAAAACAATGTCAAATATTTGTTGAATCTGCTGATTATCTTTTTCACATTCAGTCATCTTCTAAAGGGGACGTAAATATCTACACTTTGGCAAAGATGCCATGTTCTATTCCCAGGAAGCTCCAATTTCTTTCTACTTTATTCACTCCTTACCTAGTTTTATTCCTTACTTTTATTAAGTACAAATTAAAATTAAAATTTTTAAATTTAAAATTAAAGTAAAATTTCTTATTTTATTTTACTTATTTTTTTCTAGATCCATCCAGGGTGCTGCAAAGTCTATGATTGTATCATTTCTTTTTTTAAATAATATTTTATTTAAACACCTTGGTTACAAATATGATTGTAGTTGGGTTTCAGTCATATATAAGAGGACATCCCCCCCATCACCAGTGCAACATTCCCACCACCAATGTCTCAAATATCCCTCCTCTCCACCCCGCCCACACCTGTACTCTAGACAGGCTTTCTATTTCCCTCATACATTCTCACTGTTAGGATAGTTTTTCTAACTAAACTCATCACTCTATTGATTGATTGGTATTTGGGCCACACCTGCAGCACTCAGGGGTTACTCCTGGCTCTGCACTCAGAAATCGCCCCTGACAGGCTGGGGCCCCATATGCCAGAAATCAAACAGGATTCCTCCCGAGTCGGTCACATGCAAGGCAAATGCCCTACTGCTGTGCTATCTCTCCAGCCCCTTCTTAATTTATTTTAATTAAAAAATAATGTAGGGCACAGCCAGCATGCTAACTCCTGGTAGTGTTTGGGAGATAATATGCAGTGCCAGAAATTGAACTCAGGTCACTGCATACAATGCATCATTTTAACACTTCTATCCCTCCAGCCATCTAGTCTACTTCTCTAACAAAACCACATGCTTTTTCTCATGCAGGGCTGAATGTGCCTTATAAACAGCAGTCACAGTGCATCAGCCATGATCTTTTTTAGGATCCAACTCCAACTACTTAAATATCAGAAAAATACATAAGGCACTGCGGACTAAATTATATTCATCTTTATTTCAACATGATGTATATTAAGAGAGGAAGACAGGGTGGGGGAAATACCCATGGAAACAGAATCTAGGCTTACCAAAACATCTCAACCTATCCTCCTCCACTCTTTTTCTTTTACCTCCTATCATTTTAGACTAAGAAAATACTTCAATAGAGCTTTAAAATAAGAAAAAAGAATTGAAAGAAATGTAATACAGGGAGATCAGGTTCACATTAGAAAAGCCTGAATCAGTTTGATGATGAGAAAATGGTGAGTCTCTGTCCTTGAAAGGCTTTTGGAAGAGAAAAATGCAAGAGGATCAAGGTAAATATCTAGGCAGGAGGGAAATCCAAATTACTTTGTAAACATAATGAAGAATGAAAGAAATCTATAGAACCTCATTTCCTCCCCCTGGTTATAGAGAACACTTATTTGCCAATCAATTCAAATAATTGATTAGTTAATAAGAGGCTTCATTTATAGCTGTAAGCAACATTGGGTACACTCAAGAGAATAGCTTCCACATGGAGTAAAAAGAGGCAATAAAGAGAATGAAAAGGGGAATATCTGATCACTGAGAACTGTAGCTTAAAGATATATCCCCTGTTCTTTTGACTTTTCAAAAATTCTGACAGGTTCCTGCAATTCAAGCATATTAAGAATATTTTTCCTGTAGGATATTAATGTTTATCTTGAATGACATTGACTTAGTTTTATCCCAGAACCTTATATGGTCCTTTTTTTTTTTTTTTTTTTTTGGTTGTTTTGGCCAACCCAGTGGTGCACAGGGGTTACTCTTGGCTCTGTACTCAGAAATCGCTCCTGGCTGACATATGAATGCCAGAAATCGAACCCGCTTCTGTCCTGCATCAGCCGCATATAAGACAAATGCTCTACCACTGTACTACCATTCTGGCTCCCTATATGGTCCTTTAAGCCCCACAAGGAGTGATCTCCGAGTACAGAGCAAGAAGTAATTTCTGAGCATAGCTGAGTATGGTCAAAATAAAAAAGAAAATTCCAAGAAAAGCAAATATTGGCACTAATTATCATTCTACATGTAAAACAAAAAATAAATTTTATCTTTCATTTTATTCTTTCACTATTTTAACTAGAAAGGATAAAATGATTACATATAGATACATACATAGATGACATTTTATCTAATATAAAATTATCAATATATATGTTTTTTTTGTTTTTATTCTTGTTTGTTTTTTTGGTTTTTGGATCACACTCGGCAGCACTCAGGGGTTTCCCCTGGCTCTATGCTCAGAAATCGCTCCTGGCAAGTTTGGGGGACCACATGGAATGCCTGGATTCTAACTATCATCCTTCTGCATGCAAGGCAAACACCCTATCTTCATGTTATCTCTCTAGTTCCATTATATATGTTTTTTAAGACTTAAGAATACACATGTACACATTAAGACATTTAAATTTTTTATATTTGGCAAAATCAGGCACCTATCTTCCGTGAGTATTCCTGACATATTTTAAATATGAATTAAGATTCACTTAACAATTATCACTTTGAGGAGACTTTTTGTTTATGACAAAAGCTTAGCAATAGCTCCCACTAACTCTCCAAACCTTCTGTTATGTGTTACATTATTGATTTATTAACAAAATTAAATCTCACTATGTGTACTTAGACATAATCTTCCTAATAATCTCTGTTTGAGTTTTTACCAAGTAGTTAGGATTGATTTTTAAGGTAAGTGTTCAAAAATTTCAAATAGCAATTTATATCTCTCGAACTTGGTAAGTTGCCAATGTCGCCTAACTTGAAATATCTTAAACAGCAGGCTTCATTGTGCTGTTCTAATGTTCTCTGTATATAAATGCATTTAAATATTATAGTCACTTTCCCCATTTTGAGATGAAAGATAACAGCCACTTATTTATATGATTATAACAAAAGAGATTATTATTTATTATCTCCTCAGTTATCTATATCTCAAAAATCTATGAGTACCAAGAACATACTGGGAAGTCTTTATTACAATTCTCTTATGGAATAAATAATCATAGATTGTACTAACCCAAGAAGTAATTTTTTCCACTAAATTACAGTGCTTCATATAGTCCCTCTCATCAAAATAATAATGGAAAAAAATGAACCTTTTTTATGGTAGAGAATATTCACATGAAAGACAATTTACTTATATATTTTCTGCATGCACATCAAAGGAAAGCAAATAAGTTCAGTTAATAAGAGTAATCTACACACATAAGAAGAAAAACTCGATATATCGTTGCTATTTTTCCAACATTAGTGAAATAAATTTGAATATAGCTGTGCAGATTTAAGGTGTACAATATGATGATTAGATATGCATGTGTGTTGCAAACAACTGACACAATAATGGACATTAACATAGCCATCATCTTACATATTACTACATTTTAGTAAGAACATTTAAGATTTATCATTTGGGATATTTAAAGTTATTTAAAAGAGTCTTATTTACCATAGTTACTATGTTATAACTCTTAGAGCTCTAGTATTTATTCATTCCATATCTGGAAGTTTATATGAATTACTGTTTCCCCGTGTCCATCACCACTTCCCCATCCACCAGTTTGCTCTATAGTTCTATGAGTTGGGCTTTCCTAAATTTCCTAAATTCCAAATATAAATAAGATGTTAACAAAAAAAAAAAAGCCTATCATTTTGTTGTTAAATCCTTTGTAGTTGGATAAATAAAAGTCCATATTGATATAATAAAACTTAAAGACATATCAAACATAAGACAATTGCCAGCAAGAGGCTGAAGAGGTCAGTGGTAGATCATGTAACATGTATACCCAAAGACCTGAGTTCACTCCCAAAATCCAGAGCACTATCTGTTTGATCCTGATGATTCCAAGCACTGTCCGGTGTAAAATAAAATTTAAGAGTTATGATATCACCCCAGGCCCCGTGTTTCTAAACCCTACACAGAGGGGTCTGAAAAAGCAGGGTAGCAACAAAGAAATAATAAGCCAAGCCAATCAGGAGAGAGTAATAGAGTAATTTTGTGGCTTCTCCCTAATGGTGTCTTCCAGAGCCAACAGCTATTTAAGCCAATTTCCCAATACCAAGTGGGGTAGGTTGAATAATCCAGATGATCTTTTGCATATCAAAAGAAGAGGTTTAAGAAAGGAGGAAATTGGGGGAATGCCTTTGTTTTGGGTTAATAGCTGGGTGTCAGTAGCTTTTCTCACTTTTGTTTTGTTTTGTTTTAAACAGAGAGGGTGAAATTATAAATGACAGTGAGTGGGTGATTTTACAAACACTGGTGATTTTATTTTACAGTTGGGTATGGTCTTGATGGTCCTATCACCAGTAGCCCCAGTACCAGCAAGTCTCAGAGGTACTGTCAGGTATGGTCCCTATTAGAATAAGAAAAAGGAAGAAAAACAGAACTGGGGAGACATACTAATTGGACTCAGATAGATTTCACCTATTCTAATTTGCAGAATTTGAGGATACACACCTGAAATTCTCTTTTGTATTATAGTGACACTATTTTACAGAGACATGAGTTCCATCTACATTAATTTTTGGTTAACCTTAAAAGTTAGAATTTAAACGAACCATCACATCCAATAAAAGATTCCAAACTCTTACTGTCCTATATAGGAGGTGATTTCTCCTAGCAGAGTGCTTATATCAGTCTATAAACTTAAGTAATAATTTTTTTGCTTCATATTCTGATTTCATTTTTTTAACAAAGTCAAGATCTAAAACCTTTGATTACCCATCATAAAATCAATTCAGTTCCATAAAGAAATACATTTAAAGAAAATACATTTAATATTCATGTTTTACTTTATGCTTGAATTATACTGTACTATATTATAGTTTGAATATTTTCATTAAAGATTACTACTAATTTAAACTTTCACTACAGGCGTTTTTAGAAATATTTTAAATCATTACTTCATTTGCTATAATTAAAGTTTTGTATAGATTTTAAAAACCATGTAAAAGTACAATTTTCGATTCAGTTATTTCACACAGTTCATTTTGATTCTCATTGCTATTTTTAAAAGGAATATTGAATAGAACCCTCAAATCAATAGGATTTAGTTCAGGGAATGCTTTCAATTTTGTTTTATATTTTGCATTCAGATAGTAAGTATATCTCAATATTTTTATTGTAATCAAAATACTACTGAACAATTATCAATAATTCTATATAAAAATTAGATAGTTTCAATTTCAAAGAAGAAATTATATTTTTCTCTAAGAATTAATAAAGACAAAAATATGAGGATTACAAAAAATATTGAAAGCTATGCTGTCAAAATAAATAACAATATATGTTATTGCTTTTTCCCTGGGTCTTTGAAATAAGTAAGTTTCATGCTTAGAACAGTGTAGCAAAAAATATACTCACAAAAACAGAATTATTTTAACTCAGCATAGATGCTCATGTTATATGATCTCATGTATACTCTTCTCTAAACCTTAAATATATAATGATGATTCTGACCTAGAAAATGTTCAGGTTTATTTTACTTAGGGAATTTTATGAAACTACTAATGAATCACACATTTTATTTATTTGGGGGGAGAAAGGGTTTGGGACACTTAATGTTATTCAGGGCTTACTCCTGGCTCTATGCTCAGGGTCACAACTGGAAGTACTCATGGAAGCATCTACAGTTCTGGGAATCAAACTAGTGCATGCCACATGCAGGACAAATGCTTGCCCACTGTACTACCTCTCTGTGCATTAGGGCTGGAGTGATGGTACTATATGTGTATTTTTTATTATAGCAGCATGATTTGTACTACTCAGAGATATGAGTTCCTTCTACACTCATTTTTGATTGACCTTAAAACTTAGAATTTAAATGAATTTGCTGTTGCCATGCACATATCTGAACAGGGTTTGATCCAAGTCTTCCAGGAGTAATTTCTGTGCTCAGAACCATTAGCAACCCCTGAACTTATTGGGTGTGGTGTGAAAACTAAAACCAAAACAAAACAAAATATTAAATACACATCATAAGGTTTGGATATTATCATAATGAGATAAGTATCCAAACTTAGGCATAAATATCAAATCACACATAACTTTCTGATGGAAAATAAGAATATATTAGAATGTTTCTTAAATAAAATTTAATAATCTATAATGCTAAAACTGTCTTTGAAATTACTAGGATTCTAGCTAGACAGTATAGGGGACACTTACCTAACATGCTGCCAACCCTGGTTTGATCCCCAGCAATGTATAAGGCAAAACGAGTATCATAAGGAGTAATCTCTGAACAGAGCTAAGCATAACCATTGGTATGAAAAAAATAACCCAAACACAAAATTATATAGGCAAAAATCAACCCCCCCAAAAATAGGGCTCTAGATCATGTTTGGATAGCACATCTGTGTGCCAGAGTAAGGTTCTGGGAATTGAACCCAGGTCCTCATAGATTTTAAAATGGTGCACTATTACTGAGTCATATTCAGATCAAGGGTACAGAACAATTATCTACAGAGGGAAGACTATTGAACTCAAGTAGTCCTATATAATATTCTATACCGATTCCCCCACCTTCACCAGCCAGATACTAAAAGCTAAAAGAAGGATTATTTTCTTCATTGTGACTTTGAAAATTTATAATGTTTCCAGAATAACTTGTTCCATTTATCATATCTTTGACTCAAGTGGTTTTTATCTG
Source organism: Suncus etruscus (assembly GCF_024139225.1). Taxonomy (NCBI): domain Eukaryota; kingdom Metazoa; phylum Chordata; class Mammalia; order Eulipotyphla; family Soricidae; genus Suncus; species Suncus etruscus. The sequence goes on from NC_064859.1 coordinate 79,310,813, forward strand.
GAAGTCATGAAGATGCTCCTAAACTAACATAAAACACTTTAGGATCACCTTGTTCATTCCTCAAAATCTCTGCCTTATTATTCCTGTTTACTACTGCTAAAAAAACATTTCCTTTGTCTAGTCTTCCCAGGATTTTTCTGACAGTCTATGTCCTAATTCATTTACACATTGCCAGGCGTAAGCTTCCAAATGCCCTTTTCAGGGATCTTTATTATCTGTAAATAGACACACTCCCTTTATCTGCTTTACCTCAAGCTGCATGTAAAAGTTAAATTTTTGTGATTTCTTGTGTTTTGTTCCTCTGATCCTTTTATTGGGTCTATTTTGTTTTGTAGTATTTATTTCCACTATTATCAATATTCTTTTTCTTAGAAAGAAAATAGCAACTAAAGGCAACATTTACATGAGACAGAAATTTTCTCACATGCAATACTGGAAAAAGACCTAGACAGGTATTTAGGAAAACTAATAAGGTCAGCATTCCCAGCGTCTTTCAACTATGACAAAATCATATGTACTACCAGTCATGATTCACTTATCTCCGTAAGCTTAAAGTAACATGGTGTAGAATTCACAACCACTGCAAAGACTCAAAAAACAAGTGGGAGAATTCAACTGCGTTTTTGCAGTTTTAGAGATTTTTTTCCAGCTGTGAATTATTTATCTTCAACATTTATTTTTTAGGAAAAAATAGACTCATCATAGATTTCTGCCTCTAAAAGCTTGCTGTGTATTTAATTTGAGAATTAATATACATTTGGGTATCAGCATGCCACTTCCATGCCAAGAAAATCAATGGTGCACCATTAAATGTAAAATCAGTTTCATCATCTTGTCCAAGTCCTGCAAACAATGATGGGAACAAAACACTTGAGATCCTCTTAGAATGATCAATTAAAGCCATGCTTTCTGAAGAGTTATTGAGATGGAGGAAGTGGAATATAAGAAGAGGTGAACCATTCACCAGCTTACTTACCATGGAGGGAAACCTCTACTAGATCCTGATACATCCTAGCAGTAGTTGATGCAGCTGTACAGAGCTCACAGTAACAGTCCTAATTGAGGGCAGCTCTTGCTGCTGAAGCTCCTGAGATGGTGGGTATGACCTTCAGCCACCTGAGATGATTGACCACTACCAACTTCTTTATTACGTACAAGCCATCCAGCACAGCCTAACAACAAAATCACTCTTCTAGCTTCACCTCCCTCATGTAAAGGCACCAACACACACACACACACACACACACACACACACACACACACACACACACAAGCATTGGGCCAAAATGATATTACAGTACTTTTGCTTTGCATATGACCAACCCAGGTTTGATCCTAGGCATCCTATATGGTATCTTGGGCACTGTCAGAAATAATTACTAAATTCAGAGACAGGAGTAACCCCTGAGAACTGCAGGGTGTGGCCCCAAAACAAATAACAAAATAAAGGAAAAAGAAAATGAACATCAAGAAGCTAAAGGCGAAAGAGAGCCAGAAAGCCTGCTGCCTTATGGATAATTCAAGGTTGTTATCAAAGCCTTCAGACCTGCCATTAACTGTTGACTCTTCCCTCAAGCCCTCTATTTTCCAGGCATCATAGGAGGCCAAATTAGATCATATATTTGAAATACTTGTTCTTCTTATAGGAAAAGGGCCTTATAAATCCTTGGTGTTGTCATTTTTTGTTCTTTCCATGCCTTTGACCTTAACTCACTGAAAATGATTTATAACTGGCTGTAAGGGCACCTGAAAACAACTTCATCCACAAGAGTCAGAGGCCAGGAGTACTTGGTGGTCACACTCACTTGACCACAGGACCCCATCTGCTGCTTTGTAAACATAATTATAAAGACAATGGCAGTTCTGACCTGCCATTGGTGGCAGGAAGTGAACAGTGATCAGATTCAGGTGGAAAGTTAACTTAGAATGTTCCCTATTGCTTTATCTATCCTCCTCCATCCTGCCAGGGGAAAGCAAAGTCCAGTTTTGTGAGTGACAAAAATTGTACAAAGGATGGAGTCCAACTTCTTTTATAGATGGCTCCTTTGGAACATATTACTGTAAATATATGTTCATTCATCGGGTGCTGTGAAAGCAGTTTTCAGATTGAAAATTGATACAGACCTATCCACTGAGGTGGCTGATAAAAGAAAAAATGAGAAAAAAATCAGGTATAATTCTGTCTTGTTTAATGATATTATTTTCATCCCAAATTCTTTTTACAATTCATGTTCAAGTCCCATTCAATCACACCTGCCCACATTCTCCAACTTTACTTTCTTTGACTATTCCCAATTGCTGTTGCTTTCATTAGCATCTCAGTAGTTTATTTGCTAGAGCTTTCAGGAAATCCTTCAGTTAGTCGGATTTCTTCTAGTGCAACTTTCCATCAAGCTCTTAAGGAATTAGAGAATTCTAAAAGGGGCAAGTAAGACACTTGCCTTGTACACAGCCAATCCATGTTGTTTTCTAGTCCCCTGAGCACTTCTGAACATGGAGCCAGGTAAGCCCTGAGCATTAACAGAGATGGCCCCACATTCAAAGTGCAAAGACCAACAATGGCCCTAGCAAACACAGTAGTGAGTGTTAAAGAGAGGGGTGAACATATAAAGCATTCTGCTATGTTGATACAGGGAGTCAAGATGGGCTAATAGAATGTCCAGTGTGCTTAGGTGTGTCTTAGCATAAGGCTAAATTACACCATATCTAACACACCATATCAAATCTAATGTATTTTTATAATACATTGTTTTCACCTAGCTCTTTGTATCTCCTCTAAAAACACCCTACAGATTTAACCTAATTTAAAAATCTTGATTTTAAGCCTTTTTTCCTATATCATAATTATTTCCAACAATATCATCCTATAAATGTATTGCTATCTACTTGGAAAATTATAATTGGTCTTTACAATTTAGTGCCAGACATTCGGGATCCGAGTGTTAGCACAATGGGTAGGGCATTTGCCTCACATTCATTTGACCCAGGTTAGATATCCAGCATCCCATAAGGTCCACTGAGCCTGCCTGGAATGATTATAAGCACAGAGCCAAAAGCAACAACCTCTGAGCACCACAGGGTGTTCCCCTCCCTCCCCCCAGAAAAGAAGGTTTTTCATTAATAGTTGCTAGCTAGGTATAAGAGAAGGCATGAAATTAAAGCTAACAAATATTTGATTGGTTATTGCTCAATGTACCATCTAATTTGGAAATCTTAGTTGAATATTTGTGACTTTTTTTTGGTATTTGGGCCACATTCAGCAGCATTCAGGGGTTATTCTGGGCAGATTAGGGGACCATATGGAATGCCTGGAATTGAAGCTGAGTTGGCCACATGCTAGGCAAACAGTCTGACTGTTGTGCTATCGATCAGGCCCTGATGCTTATTTTTTAGTTTCACTTTATCACTTTCAAATGCACTGATCTGTAAAAAAGATTTGTTCATTATAATCTCCATTATTACTAATTATTATTACTACATATTACTTTATTATTACTATGTTGACATTATGTTAGATACCTCATATAAAAATATTTAACATAGAAAATGTTGCTAATGTCAATCCCAACCTTTACATAAGTAGCAAATCCAGACATCGATACTAAATAGTTCCAAGTCTAAACTGTATTTCCCTTTCGGCTTTTGCAAAATATCAATCTCTATCATGGTTCTCTTTCACTTCACATTTTTGTTTTGTTTTTAATGTAGTCTCCATGGATAAACCTCCTTTCAACCTGGGGTTTTTAATCTGCTTTTCAGGACTACAGCATAGTTCTTTCTTAAAGTAAATTAATTAAAAGCTTTTAATAAGAACACCTTTAAATTTCCTGATTCAATCTGCTTAGCAGGTTTGCACTGTGTGGTTGGGAAACCAGATAGCACAGGATAAAGAACATACATAAATAGCACAGGCTCTTGTGACTACTTATCCAATAAGTAAAGTCACTAAAATAATGGGGAAATTGGTCTCTAGCCACAATTCTAAATATTTTGCAGCTT